>NW_026521090.1:436443-556443 GCF_001660625.3 Ictalurus punctatus
TTTGGTTGATGCATGACATTTAGGTTCAAACACAGTGTGTACATCGACTGTAACACAGATAGTGAAAATGGAAATGTGAAAAGAGAAGGCCAGTGATTAGAGAGAGAGAGAGAGAATGGGGAAGAAGAAGACGTTAGCAGGTGAAAAGCAGTGCCTAGTGTTTGTTTTAGAAAAAGAGAGCTATTGTGTGACCGTTGGCGTTAGGCCCGCCTCCTCGCCTGTTCTCAACTAGGTCCTGTCGAGTGTGGATAAATAGGTGGGCGCTGCGCGAGAAGTTTTATTGAGTGACTTGACTTCGGGAGCAGCATCATGTCTGGAAGAGGCAAGGGTGGTAAGGGACTCGGCAAAGGAGGCGCTAAGCGCCATCGCAAGGTGCTTCGCGATAACATCCAGGGAATCACCAAGCCGGCTATTCGCCGTCTGGCTCGCCGTGGTGGTGTAAAGCGTATTTCTGGTCTGATCTATGAAGAGACTCGCGGTGTGCTGAAAGTGTTCCTGGAGAACGTGATCCGCGACGCCGTCACCTACACCGAGCATGCCAAGAGAAAGACCGTGACCGCCATGGATGTGGTGTACGCCCTGAAACGCCAAGGACGCACCCTGTACGGTTTCGGCGGTTAAACGCTCTAACACCGAACGACGCGAACACAACGGCTCTTTTAAGAGCCACCCACATGTCTAGAAAAAGAGCTCTTCCGTGGGGGGGAAGGCTTTTTCTTTCGTGAAGCATAAGGCATCAAACGCTGTACAGAAGTAGCGTAAGTGGTAGATCTATTTGTATTTTTTTGTAATAATTCTCTCTCTTTTTATATATATATATATATATAACTCCGTATATATTAAATATTGTATTATATATAATATCGTACAGTATACAATATTAGATACATATATATTAAATATTGTAACTTGTTTGATTAAAACAATTTAGAAAATGATTTTAGTAGAAACTTCTATATTTCTCTTTCTCATACGCACGCATGCATGCATATATATATATAAGAGAGAGAAGTGGGGGAAGTCAAGTTTTTTCTGTTTTTTCAAGCATAAGGTATCAAACGCTCTACACAAGTAGAAAAAGTGATAGATAAGAACTATCTGTGTACATAAAAAGAGAATTTATTTTTGTTTTTTTGCACACTTTATTTTTTTTATACATTTATATGCACAGTATTAAATATTATAACGTGTTTAAAATGAGTTACAAGACGGTTTTAGTAGAAACTTACTTCCGCGTTTCTTTCTCTTTCTCTCTCTCTCTCTCTCTCTCTCTCTCTCTCTCTCTCTATATATATATATATATATATATATATATATATATATATATATATATATATATATATATATATATATATATATATATATATACATACATATATATATACATACATATATATATATATATATACATATATACATATATATATATATATATACATATATATATATATATACATACATATATATACATATATATATATATGTATATATATGTATATGTATATATATATATACATACATACATACATATATATATATATATATATATATATATATATATATATATATATATATATATATATATATATATATATATATATATATATATATATATATATATGTGTGTGTGTGTGTGTGTGTGTATAATTTTTTTCAAGGCAATTGTTTTTTCATAGTGCACGTTGCACTGTAAATACAACGGCGGGAAGGGAAACAAAGCGTAGCGGAGGAGGGAGGAGCAGTAGGAGGCGCCATGCAGGAGGAGGTATCGAATTTTGGCCAATCAAAAAAAGGTGTCTTGTGTGGACGTCATTAGCATGTGGGTCTGTAAATAGAGCGGGCGCGAGGCGGGCGTTAGTCATTTTCTGTTCGTTTATTCGAGAAGCAGCATTATGCACGATCCAGCCAAGACCGCGCCCAAGAAGTCACCACTCAGTCGCCACTCAGTGTCTTGCTCAGTTGGGATAAATTTGCACCTTTAATATCTGTATACCATGTTGATATTTCTGTAAAGCTGCTTTGAGACAATGTCTATTGTAAAAAGCGCTATACAAATAAAATTGAATTGAATTGAATTGAATTAATCTTTCTAGTTAGATTCTGTACTGAAAAACACTCTCTATTCGACAAGTCAAACAGGTTTCCAACTTTAGTTATCCCAGCTAAAACAAAGTTAGAAATTTCGGTGTTGGACATAGTGCATTTTTTAGAAAACCAAGGACTGTGCAGAAGTGGTTCATCAAAACCAAAATGTTCTTTCCGCTCCGACTTAAAGCAACCCCAAGCTTCAAGAACCAATCCATAAAACCTTATCTTAAACATGTCTTTTACCACATTTCCCGAAATCAGAAACATTTGTTTATGAAAATCCATCTTGTTTTTTCCCTGTAGAATGGCAAGGCCAAAGCTAATCCATGGTAGCGAGTCCGACGAGTAAAGCAGTTTTTGGGCGGTCTGCAACCTCATGGATTTCACCTTAGAGGCTAAATGAATTAATCCCTGACCGCCATCGATTGTAGGGAGACACAGTACTCCCGGGGGAAGCCAATGATGACCACCCCAAAAGAAGTCTACAAAGGCTTTTTGAAGTTGTGACAAAAGCTCTTTCTGAGGGTCCAACACGGTTAGACGATGCCACAGCATTGAGGTGGCTAGATTATTCACCACCAGCACCCTGCCTTTGTAGGAAAGCTGGGCTTGAATCCACTTCCATCTCTGGAGCTTGCCTGTCACTTTTTCTACAAGTCCTTCCCAATTCTTGTTCATGTGCTGTTCAGTCCCAAAGAACAGCCCCAGTATCTTAACCCCCTCTTTATTCCAAGGGCGCTGATGTGGAAGCTGAGGTGGATTTTGGTGTGACCAATGGCCTAACAATAAAGTGTCAGTTTTTCCCCCAATTGATCCGTGCGGAAGAAGCACATGGAAGAAGGTGAGATGTTGGAACTGTAAATCCTTGCAGCTTCTCTCTCAGCATCCTCAACATTGACTCAATGGAAATCGTGTACAAGAGACCAGACAAACTACACCCTTGTCTCACACCTCTACCTACAGAAAAAGGTCTGGTCAAAATTCCATTTATTTTCAGCATACTATAGACATCTTTATAAAGAAGCCTTATCCATGAAATAAACTGATTCCCAAAGCCAAAGCTTTCAAGTATTTTGAACAGGTATTCATGGTTAACTTTATCAAAGGCTTTTTCTTGGTCCAAACACACAAGACCAAGATCTAATTTATGCAGTTCCGTTAAGTACTCCAAGTCCCGCACAAAAAAACGATCGTCAAATATAGATCGCTTGGGTACACAGTAGGACTGATCTTCATGGATGATGGACGCTATAGATTTTTAAAGATGATTTGTCAGAGTTTTAGACAATATTTCATAATCAGTTCCTAAAAGAGAGACCAGTTACCAGTTCTTCAATAAACCAAGATCTCCTTTCTTGGGTAAAAGAGTCACTACAGCTCTTCTACAACGGAGGGGTAGGATATTTGACTCAAAGCTTTCAAGAAACACCTCATACAAATCCTGACCAATGAGGGACCAAAAGGCTTTATAAAATTCAGAAGTCAAGCCATCCAATCCTGGTGATTTTCCCGAAGATTGCTGCTGGACAGCTTCCATTAACTCCTGAAAGGACAGAGGTTTCTCCAGCTTAGCTTTATCTTCATGTCCAAGATGCGGCAGTCCATCTGAAAGCAGATTAATTGCTCCAAGGTCACAGGGTTGTGCAGTATATAATTCTTCATAAAAAGATAGAGTTTGCGAAAAAATTTCTTTCTTTTCCGTTATTTCTTTCCCATTTAACAATTTAAGATGATTTATATTCTTTTTTTCTCTGATGTTCTTTTCCAATGAAAAAAAGAAAGTTGTTGAAGAATCCATGCTGTTTAACTGAAGATATCTTCCCAGTATGGATGTACTATGACTTCTCTCTTCATACAAATTTTTCAAAGTCATGTTGTACTCATCAAGCATTTTTGCAGTTTCCGTCTCTTCACCGTCACTAATGGAGCTGCTTAGCTTCAGAATCTGCTGTTCCAAAAACTTAACCTTTTCCTTTAGTTCAGTCAGGTGACTCCTTGTTTATTGTTGGCACAAGAGCCGGATCTGTACTTTTCCAAAATCCCACCACTGGCTTAAAGTATTATAGTGTGATTTTCTCTCTCTTCACTCTCCCCAAAACTGAGCGACTAATTGTACGAAAACTTTATCTTGCAATAATCTATTATTAAAACGCCAAATCTTATAGTATGAGTTACTCTGTTATAGTCATAGTTACTGCAATATAGTGGTGATCCGAAAATGGTGTTGGCGAAATATCACTATTGGAAAATCTTCCTCTGTCGTTCATCTGAACATAAAATCTATCGAGTCGTGCACCGGAAACTGTATTAGAATTCATTTTCACCCATGTATATTGTTTACTGCCAGGGAAAGCTTCTCTCCATACATCTACAAGACTATGAAACTGAACAACGGTTTTGAGAGTCTCAGACGAATTTGGATGAGGTTCAACATGATTCCGATCCATAGTGTAATCGAATGTACAATTAAAATCACCAGCTAAAATTATTATTCTATTCTGCGAAACTTTTGAAATAACGTCTTTTAATTTTTTTAAAAAAGAAGCTCTTTCTGCCCCATCATTCGGAGCATAAATATTAATAAGAGATTGCGGTAACTCAAAGCGTAAATTCTATAATTTGCATTCTTCCAGGTATAATTTCTTCAGCTCTACTGTCTTGAATTTGTAAATCCGATGAAATAAGAACTTCTACTCCGGCACTCACGTTTGAATCATGGCTCACTGAGCCATTGCACCTGATTGTCCATATATGTGTGTGTGTTTTTTGCAGAAAAACTACACTTGCTTTTTTCCAACTAAAAAAATCGAACAAAGCGAATCATTGTTCAGCACCACGACATCCATTAACGTTCAAAGATCCTAAGTTTAAGGATGCCATGATGCTGACTATTGAATAAATGACGAATGACATCTCAACACAGGTCTCATTATCTCCTCTCTTCATTACAACATATTCAAACCTTCTTCGCCTTACGGTTAATCATGACTTTTACCTTTGTTATTATTTTCCTGAAGTGATAAAGCTTCTGAATGCTAAGCTCTTCGTCAGTTGCTTTATTCATCGCCATTTTACACGACACCAAAAAGCGCTTTAAATCAGGGAAAAAAGTCTCAATTTGTGGTTTCCGAGCTCCTTTAGTCTCATCTAGAAAGTCATTAATTTGCTTTAATGTGTACAGTCTAGCACTGAGAGACTCTGTTCCTTCAGCGTCATCCATATCAGAAAAACTCTCTATGCTCTCTAGATCAACATCTGAGTCATTTTCAGAGTAAGCATACTCTGAACTCATGGTGGACATCTGAGTACAAATATCTACAGCTGCTTCACTTTCACCATCTCCTTTATTACTTTCTATTTCTGTCTGTTCTTTTTCTGATGGTTTATCATGTTAATTTACTGTCTGAGTCAATGTTTCTCCACTACTTGCCTGACTTACCCGCTCCTCGTTGTAATCATGATTTTCTACATCTCCTGCATCAGGATTCCCTTTAGGTGCTGTTTTAACATCTGGAACGAGATGGTTCTGTCTATGCTCCTTCACTTTGGAACTCTCTTCCTCCTGAACTCAGGGAAGCCCAGACTTTTGGCATTTTTAAAGCTCTTCTCAAGACACACTTTTTTAAACTTGCATTCGACTGCTGATGTCTTTTTCGATTGTTTAATAATTATTTTTATTAGTATTAATGTTGTTATTTTTATTCTTATTAACCTTTATTTGTTTTATTTTTCGGTGGACTGTGATTTTATGTACAGTGCTTTGAGAAGCTGCTTTAAAGGCGCTTTATAAAATAAAGTTGTTTATTATTATTATTATTATTATTATTATTATTATTATTATGGTTATTTTGTCTGGCATGTCACTCGGTTGTTTGAAGATTAGACGGTCTGACATGTCCTAGTTCTCCGCACAAAAAACACAGCATATGATCCGAACTAATAAAGATTGTGTAATCTTTGCCTTCATTAGTCAGTTTTACAGCCAGATTGAGCGGATCCTGTTGTTGATTCAGAATCATGTTCGTAAATCGCCGAAACGACACAACGTGCTTGATATCCGGATTTTTCAGACCGAGTGGAATCAGGTCGTGTCATTAATCGCGAGTCCGCATTTAACCAGGTCATCTACCATCTGAACCTCAGCGAGAAAAACAACAACAGCTTTATTCATCCTACAAGCTGACTGGATATTTGACCACCGACCTGTTCACTGACTGCAACCAGCACATCTTCCACAGATACGGAGTCATCAGGTGTACGTTTAAATCCATGTCTAAGAGTCAAGCGTGAGAAATCTCCCCTTCACCCCATTTGTCAAAGTTTTCCGACCGAAGTCGGCGCTCAAAGAAGTTTTATGTCTAAGATTAATCTTTTTTTTTTTTTTTTTTACATGAATCTTAAAAAAGAACTAAGAAATTGATTAAAAGTAACAAACTCTCAAAAGTGTGCCGCAAAACTCTCGACTCCTCCCACTGCCCACAATCCTGAGAGAGAGACAGAGAGAGTGAGAGAGAGATAGCAAGAGAGAGAGACAGAGCGAGAGAGACTTTTTTTTTTACTTTAAGACACCTTTAATGTATTCAATTTTGGTATATTTACATATCTACATTTTTAAAATAATTATTTTCATTTTTTAAAAAGAAGAAGAGAGAAGAACCCCCTCAGACCCCCCACCCCCACCCTCAACCCAGAAAACCCCAACCCTTTCAGTTCTACTACAAGTCCATTGTAGTCATATAGTGTACAAATGTCCACAGTGCTATTCATATTATAGCTTTTCTTGCGGCTGATGTCCATTTTCTCAGTCTGAACCGTCTCCGTGGTGACAGCACGCCCAGGTTTTCAGTTTTTATTGCTTGTTGTGCAGATTGAATTATTTTTTTTCCCTGCCCGAGAAGTAGTTAGTTAGCAAGACGTTACGATTTCCTTTTGTTAAGTCTAGAAAACAGTTTAACTGTTCTGTGGTGTACAGTTCTTCAGGTTGTTCTGAAAAGTTTGGAGTAGGTGGGTTACCTGATCCTGCTTCATTCACCTCCTTAAACCCTGCCTCTGATGCCCATATCCCCAATCTGAAGCGTCTCGTTGGTGACAGCACGCCCAGATTCTCACCTGTTGTTGTGTGCTCCACAGATTTTATGATTTTTTTTCTATCCGGAAAGTAGTTTGTTAGTACGACATCATCTTGTCCTAAAATCTGCTCCAAGAACCAGGTTAACTGTTCTATTGTGTAAAATTATCCTGGCTGTTCGACCACATCCTCCTCCATGTCTGTGAGGGGTTCTCCTCCTGTAGCTCCTGCGCTGCGGTCTGGTTCTCCTGCATCACAACACTATGTTGTGGCTGTTTGGAAAACATAAAGGTAGTCGGCTGATCTATGGTGACCTCTTCCTCCTCTTCCTCATCATCTGTAAACTGTTCTTCTCTACCAGCTCCTGTGCTGCTCTCTGGGCCCGAGTCCTCCTGAGAGAGAAATAGTTTGTATATAATGTACCCTTAGTTTTGACAGGTATAGGTCAAAGGTCAAAAAGATACACATTCTAACTCTCTATATCTAGATCAAAGGTCATGATCATAAAAATATTTATAGTTATGTTAAATCTGGATCACATCCATTGGTGACAGAAACGTTACCATACATGGTACGGCCATGTGTTTTCCACCCCACACACGTTGCACACATGATCTTTAACACTCTGTGGTAGGTCATAAAAATATATATAGTTATGTTAAATCGGGATCCCATCCATTCCTGACACAAATGTTACTATACATGGAATGGCCATGTGTATTACACACAGACATCCAAACAAAAATATGACACACACAAACACACTTTATTTTCACATTATTTAAAAGGAATTTAAGTGTTATGTACTAAATTACCATAATTATGAACACAAGTTGTTAAGTTGACAATCATTTTTAAAATTACGTTTCTCCATTTAGATTGTCTGCAGTAGAATGCAGTCTTTTAAACCAGGAAAAATGACTGCCTTTAAGTTGTATAACAATAGTAAGTAAAATCCAGTGATTTAAATTACAAATCTCATACATAACATCTCTGCAGGATTTATAGACGTTAAAGCACTGAATGAAATGAGCAATATAGACAAAAAATAAACACTCTGTGTCTACTACTTTTATCTCTCTCATAGTACATTTACATTTATTCATTTAACAGAGTGTTAGAGGACCTGTAGACTGCACAAATACTAAGGACATTACAATTTATCATTTCACTTACAATTAAATTCTACTACAGCAATGAATTTGGGGCATGTTCTCAATAGTGATATGACCAATAGTGGACTCGTGTATAGGCTACACCTGCTAATACATTTGATGGACTATTTTGCACTACTACACGTAGCTAATGCTAGTCATATTTAGCAGTGTAATTTGAATATCACTCTTTAGTTTACTGTAGCAGTGGATAAGAAGGAAAAAAATTCATTTGACAAATCTGCTCATCTAGAGAGGGCTTTTCATTTGTGCTATAGGAAAGATAAGCATGATTACATTTCTGCTTATTCATGTAAACCTCAACTACATTGTGTAATCTAATTTCATGTATTGATACATTTTTTAGTTTATTTTTTAAATCTTTTGTCATTCGCACACGTAGCCTTCTAGCTCCACAGCCTTTGGACTGTGGATAGTAGATAAAAGTAGTAGACACAGTGTGCAATATGTGCAATGTTCCGTACGTCATATAATAATAATAATAATAATGAGTCTTTATTGATCACATATACATTACAGCACAGTGAAATTCTTTTCTTTGCATATCCCAGGTTGTTAGGAAGTTGGGGTCAGAGCACAGGGTCAGCCATGACACAGCGCCCCTGGAGTAGAAAGGGTTAAGGGGCTTGCTCAAGGCCCAACAGTGGCAGTGCTGCCCCCATCTTGAATCATATTACCGTAAATACTTAAATGTGCAGTCATTTGTTTCTTTTTTTCACTTTTTTATTCAATTCCTGCTTATTCAGGCTCAGAGTCATGTAGGCTGCATTGAATTTTATTTTAAATTCCCTCATCTCTTTCTCAGCGACTTTATCACTAGCACGTTGCACTGCTTTCACGATTGGGGTGGCACGAGGGGCAGACCTAGCAATGACACAATCCCTGGCGGTCTCATGTTTTTTACTGTCAGCATGCTTCTTTACGGTTTCTTTTTTAAAATGACTCGAACTGGTAATGAACTCTGTTTTACCAGCAATATCTTGTCCTGCTTTAGCACAAAAGGTGCAGTACATTTTCCCTTTGTCATAACGTAACCAGGCGAAGTCTTGTAGCCAAGCTGATTTAAACTGTCTTGTCGGGATGAGAGCCGCAGGGACGGGAGAAGACTCAACTCGCTGCGCTTGGCTGTCATCATCTATAAAAGATTGCACACCGATTGAAACGGGCTGGGATGACTCAAATGTCACTTGGGAACTTTCACTGGTCGAGTTGGTCTCAACATCGTGGGCATCTGATGTAGAGGAGGCAGGGTTTGGACAGGCAGGGGATGAGGAAAAAGTCTGATATTTTTCTTGTCAGCTGACTAACGTTAGTTAACTACGCAGTTAGCTAGCCTACATATAACGGATAAATTCACATTCTACCAAACTAAACCACATCAAACTAAATTAAACACCTTTAATAAAAAGGCTCAGGCAGGATTAGGTTAGGGGATGACTCAACCCAACACTCAACCCAACCCAACCCAACACCTCCCACTTTTTGTGGGAGGTGGCACAGGCACAAAAACTTGTCCTTCATTCTGTATATATTTCTCTATATGTATTTAACATTCTATGAGAAAATATCAGTTGTATAAAAAAAATGGAAAAGAAATTATATATATTTTTTAATCTACATATTGTGTTAAAAATGAATTCTGCCACTTTAAAAAAAATGAATTTTCATGAATCTCATGAAAATGAATCACATGTAAATGAATCACATGAAAATATATCACTTGAATATGAATCTCATGAAAATGAATCATACGTAAATGAATCACATGTAAATGAACCATATGAAAATGAATAAATAAATTAAAGACTTTTTAAAAAATCTGCCCAAATGTAAGATGTTTTAGGTGAGTTTAACTATTGGGGGTTGGAGGATCAGTTTAGAGAACATATTATTTGTTTCTGATGGTTAAGTTCAGGGTTAGGGTTGGCCCCTGAGTTTCAACATTGGAAAAAGGAGTTTTTATTGGTTAAAAATTAGGTGATTAGAGTTTATTGTTTGGGTAAGCCCCTAGATTTCAAGATAAAAAATGGTTTTAATGGTTGGAATAGAAGTTCTAATTGGGTTTAAGGGTACTGGATCTATGTTCCCCTATTGTCCAACTTGTACAGATGAAATTTAATCTGGCCCAAATTTAGAGCCGAACCAGGAAAAAGTTCCATTAATTTTGTCCATGTTCCCTCTCAGATCCTTCTTCCTATTGATTACTCCCCTCTCCCCTGAGAAGAAATGCCTTTCTCTCTATTACCCCCACACACATTTTATATATAATATAATATTATATTTATATTTTTGTGTCACGATATGGCGATTGAGATGGATGCAAGTGCAGATTTTTCAAGTTTAATAAAGAACTAAACAAAATACAAAAGACACTGACATTGGGGCAAATCACTGTGGCAAAGACTAAACATAAACCAAAGAGAAAAACACAGCACCAGGGACAAAGGTAAAGAAAGACAAACGTGAGACAAAGAGTGCAGTGAAAACTGTGGCTAAATACACAAGTGCTTACCAGGAATGTGATCCAGGTGCAGGTGGTCATGTGACTGTGATGCAGTGGCTGCTGGGAACTGTAGTTCAGATTTCCTTCTCTGATTACATGACATAATGGTGTATGGTGTAATATGTGGTAATGTACGGGTATTACTCTGTGCGTGTGTGTGTGTTTATACAGAGGCTGAATGTGTTGGCCACTCTTGGGTAACTTACCCAAAATACATCAGAGCATCATCACAGCTCTCATTACTGTAGATGGCCAGCCAGAGACATCGTCACCGAGCTCATCAATGAAAGGGTACAGATGGCTACACACCTTCTCTTCAGAGCGAAGGGAATCATGGGTGTGGTCAGATCTGATTGGTCAGAAGCTGTTAATAAATCTTTTAAAAATAACTGCAGCTCTGACAGCAGTGCATATGCAAATCAGTTCCCAGGTTTATACAGTATGAACGCACTCATTATAAACTATCCACGCTATATCGTCAGCGAGAATGCCCAATTCGTATACAGTGAGACCGTATATACATCACGTCTTTGTGTATGTGTTCACGTAGGTGGACTCGAGCAGTAACTTTGAGTAGCAGAGGCAGCTGTGCTAATACTGGGACGTGGATCTGGATAAGTGTGTGGCCAGAATGGCTCTGTATCAGTACATCTACGGATATGAGTACCCGGGAGCCTGCCTGCGTCTGGTCATCATCCCGCTCACAGTAAAGACATGTTAACAATATGTTAAGAATTCATAATGCATAATGTAGTGTAGTGCATGTTATTATAATAATATTTATTTAAATACTATGCGTAATGCATTACGGAGGCTTTATAACATGCTTCGAATGCGTTTATCGCTCATTATAGGCGTGTGAAAGAGTGAAGTCTTAAAGATACGTTCGTGTGTGACCTTTCCATCAGGAACATGTTTAATGTAAAAAAAATCTTCTTGGAAATTACATGCTTGTGCTTGTTTGTGATGGTTTTTAGGACCAGTGCTATCTGTATCTGATGGGTAACACCTCGAATAACAGGTGTGTAGAATGTGTGAGCTTGATCCTTTCACCGTTAGCCAGACAGAGTATCTTGTTGTTGTCCAACACGGAGGTAATTTTCTCAATCCACAGGCACGTCCACAGGTACGTCACTCACCACCCACTTGTGCGTGTCGACGATGTCACTGCCGAGGGACGTTTGATGGCACTCCGCTCCAGTGTGAGAGGGTCGCCTTCACCATACAGCTCGTCCATGCTCACTGACTGTGGGTTGAGCACGTAGGTCTCGATGGGCTTGTATAAGGGATTCACCTCGCAGCCCTCTGTCTCGTGGAGGGTGCGCAGTGCGTCAGCGAGGGCACGGTACGCCGTGGTCTAACCGCCTCTTGTAGGGCACACCAGCAAGACGCCCTGGTGCACCAGCATGGTCTCGTACAGCTGGATCACCATGGCGGTCATGCTGGAGAAGGGCTGCAGGGAGCGGGTGCATAGAGCTGCCTCGATGTTCGACTGAAGCGCGCCGTAGTCATGCTCGGGGATGCCCACACCAGGAAAGAGGTCCGACAGAATACCGTTAAACGCACACAAGAAAGATTGGATTGACTCGATTGACACTAGGTTCAAGATTTTCAGATTATGGATGTTCAGATGTTCCAGGATTCTTTACTTTTCATCTAGTATAACATTACAAGGTGCTAATGTTATATACTTTAAATGTTTTTAAAAAAAAGTTATATAGTATATGATTACAGCTTTTTAGTTGCAAAGAATTTGCAAATGTCAGTTAATTCTATTTCCTAATTTGTCCTGGAATTTCCTCCTAGAGCCTGATTCCAGTGATCCTGTGATAATGACCTTTGGTACTCCAAATGTAAACTTTGGTGTTCTTTACTATTTATCAGTTTATTTTATTTTAAGTTCTGCATCATCCTTGAGTAACTTGGATTGAAGCGGCCTCCAGGTTGTCCCAGAGCTCAGTCCTGCCTGCGTAGCCTGGGTTCATCGTGATTAATGCAGCTTCCTACAAATGGAAGCAAGGGAAATGATAACGATTCAAACCCTTGCTAATATTCTGAAATCGATTGCAACACTGAGTGAGTCTGTTCCAAGAATCGATTCAGCACAAATCTCGAATTAAAGGTTAGGGGAACAACCCACAATATTAAGTACATAGGATCATTATCATGATTAACAGGGCGATTCCTAATACCTGGTGTCAATTCGTAGATACCAGGTAATGGGAATAGAGTCGATTCAAAGGAATCAAGCTTTGGAGTCGACTCTATAGTCATTGTGAATATGGAGTCAACTCCAAAGCTTGATTGTGGGGGAAGCATGACTGAAGAACCTTTATTTCTCAGTTTGGGAACAATCCCAAAGAAATAGTCGGGAGACGCAGAGCGTTTGGCATCGTTGTGACAAACGCTTAATCTCACAGCTTTTTTTTTAGTTTTTAATTACTCAACAACTAAGACACAACCCCCTCGTTTATTCCTTCACTTTCATCTTTCACTACTTTTTTTTATTTTGCATTTTGTTCTGATTCTTTCCCCTTGAATGTCTGGCTAGAACTTTCTGGAACTGGGAGCTAATGCTAAATTTGATGTTCTGTTAGAAAAGACAGCTTGATGTGTGGTTTCATTAAATTCATTCAATTTAAATATCTTGTCTTTCTAAGAAAAACTTCTGATTAAGCAATGCACTATACCATATTCATGAGAAAGTAGAATGTTGTATTTGTTATTTGACGTTTGTGTAAATTCAAAACGTCGTTTTCAGCTAGTGATTAAAGAATTGGTTCATGAGTCATCTTTGTCAGATATGCTGGTGGCGCTTTCTGATTTTAGTCACTTAACCATTCAAAAGAGTTATTTGTGTGTGGAACAGTGTTGCATTGCACCCGCGAATACCTGAAACCTGGAATGGAAAATAAGTTTTATTTTGTTCCAACACTTTTTTGTTGTTGTTGTTGTTGTTGTTGTTGTTGCTCCAAAACTGAAAAGTGTTAAAATGGAAGCAGAAGTAAGTGTAGCTTCTTAAATTGTGTAGTGTAACGCAGTGTTTTTCAATCTTTTTTGAGCCATGGCACATTTTTTACATTGGAAAAATCTTGTGGCACACCACCAACCAAAAATGTTACAGAATGGCACTCTGTAGCCTAATACAGTGTATATAATTACAATATAGTTTCTCAATTTATTTATACTCACTCAGTGTGAAACCTGGGCCTGTATAGATGAACACAAAGCCGATATCCTGGCAGGAATTTAAGAAAGGCATACACGAAGCTCTTCAACAGCTTTCAGTCTCTCTCTGTTTTTAGTTTTTATAGCAGTTAGGCTTGAAAAGCTCAGCTCACACACATATGTTGTGGAAAATGGGAGCAATGTCAAAACTTTGTTGGCCGGAATGGGGAATTCCTTGGCAGCAGTCAACCAAAAACTGTCCAAAGGAAGTTCAGCAAATCTTAGCTTTAAACCACGGTGTTGTTTCAGTTCAGTTAGTTCCTCCTGCTCCTGTAAAGTTATGTCCTTTCCAATAGCAGTCAAGGCATTCAGTGGAGGCTGAAGAGAAATAAAATGACAACTTCTCCTCAAGAGTTTACAGATGTTTACCTATTACCTTGCACAGTGCAGCAGGGTGATCTTGTCGTTCCTCTGTGAGTGGGAACATCTCAAGGTTGGCACTTTGCACATGTTGTTGCCAGAGGTGCACCTTTAAATGGAATCCATTTATTTTATCTCATTTCGGCCTTGCATCCGTGTGTTTGGTTCATTCAGATGATGAAATATATCTGCCAGGTATGCCAGCTTTGCACACCACAACACTTGTGCAATTTTCCCACGCAAGTCCTCCCTGGTCAATTTGACCCAAAAAATTTCCTCTCCTGTTGTTTTTTCTGGCAGTGCCTTACAAAATAGGAAGTTTTCTCTAATGGCATCTCCATCCACAAAACGCACATTTTCCAAGAGCTGAGAATATCCGTAGACTCATCAAGTTGCAACGCAAATTTCCTACTGATGCGTATCTTTTCCAAAACATGGCTTTCGATGTCTGTAGACATATCATCAGTACGTCTGGCGATTGTGTTATCTGAGAGCGGGAGTTTAGATATGTCTTTAACCGCATCAGGGCCGAGCATCTCGTTGACAGTGTCTTTGCGGGCAGGTAGTATTAACGTCTCTGCCACAGTGTGGGACTTTTTTCATTTAGCTACAAGTTCAGCAAGTAGCTTTGAGGGCTTTCTAATTTACCTTTGTAGTTTTTCTCATTAATGTTGCCTGTTTTGGTGTTTTCACGCAGGCAAACAAAATAGTCCATCGGCTTGTTTTGAAGCGACGGGTGTTTCGCTTGGAGATAGGGTTTAAGCTTGCTTGGCACCATGGCGCTATTGGACTGCTTCTCGCCACACACCAAGCATAATGGAGTCGGGGTCATCTCATCGCTGGTGAAAGTAAATCCTAACGAAAGATAACTTTTGCTGTATTGCCTCGAGCTCACCGTCTTTGCTTTCTTTTTACCACCACTCATACTAGGCCCTTCACCTGGGTCACAATCTTGTCCAGGGCCCAGTTCGGAGTTTGCATTTTTCCTTTTTAAAAACTTCTCCATCACTGCCACCACGACCTGTCGCATGTGTCACTAATTCTCTTGTCTCTAAGAAGGTAGGAGGCAATTACCTGCTGCCACCCGGACGAATATTACATTACTCTGCCAGTCACTATATTACAGCACAGACACTCAACAATGGCTTATTATTTGCAGATAATCATGAATAAATTTTAATAAAAAAGTATTTTAAGACTAAGTGAAATTGGACAATTTCTCAAGGCACGCCTGACGATCTCTCACGACACACTAGTGTGCCACGGCACAGTGGTTGAAAAACACTGCTCTACGGTATGTAGACTGCATTACATGCGTGTTGAGCAGAGAGGAGATATTATAATATTATACAGTATCTGGAAATATAGTGTGTGACTGCTGCTGAAATAAGGAAGAGACTTAGGATTCTCCTTTTCAAATCTGAAACCAAATTGCTGAAGCAGTACAATACTTACCTGAACAGATTACTCTGCGAAGTCTTTAGTTATTTAAACTAAGCATTGGTGGTTCAGTGGTAGAATTCTCGCCTTCCACGTGGGAGGCCCGGGATTCAATTCCCGGCCAATGCCGCAGTGAGTTTTGACAGTTAAGCCTTCACCAAAAGAACATTACAAGCCTTATCATTTCTGCCCACTCTAGACCAACTCCATGCTGCTGAAATATACAAGAGACCTAGGATGCTCCTTTTCTATTTTGAAACCAAACTGTTTAATCAGAACAATACTTAATGAAAAGCACACTCTGCATTGTCCTTACTCCTTTAAGATAAGCATTGGTGGTTCAGTGGTCAAATTCTGACCGACCACGCGTGAGGCCGGGGTTCCATTCCCGGCCACTCACGACTGAGTTTTGAATATTGAGCATTCACCCAAAGAACTCTACAAGCCTTAGACACAGTCCATGTTGCTCAAATATACAAGAGCCTTAGGATGCTCCTTGTCAATTCTGAAACCAAATTGCTGAGTCAGCACAATACTTACCTGGAAAGCGTCCTCTGTGAATTCCGGGTTAGATTCCAGGCCAATGCACAACTGAGTTTTGGAGACGTTTGTGTTGCTTGAGCCTTCACCCAAAGCACTTCACAAGCCTTATCAATTCCGCCCAAAACTAGGGTAATGGACAAACTCCATGCTGCTGAAATATGGAAGAGATTCTCCTTTAGAATTCTCACCTGCCACACGGGGGCCAGTCACACGTAGGTGTAGAGCGCTGACTAGCCAATAGAAAGCGAGGAAAATCCAGGAGGAGGGTCGGACGAACCTAACATAAAAACATCCGTTCAAATATTTATATTATATTATCTGTTACATATTGTATCTATGTAATTTTTTAAAAGCGGCATTGTCAACATTTACTATTCCGATACTCTTTCAGTGTGTAAAATTAACTGTTAAAGAAGAATGTGAAATTAACAGTTGGTCAAAATCAAAATAACTATCGAAATAATATATGCAGGGTGTGTTATAGTAAGTTATTGAAAATGTATTCCAAATAAGGACTAAGATTTTAAAACATTTACAAATACAAGCTAGATAAAACATATTTACAAATACACAGGACAATTTTGTTTAGTTTTTTTAAATACAATGTTGTCTATACACAATTCCACAATGGTAGAGAGAGAGAGAGAGAGAGAGAGAGAGAGAGAGAGAGAGAGAGAGCGAGAGAGAGAGAGAGAGAGAGAGAGAGAGAGAGAGAGCGAGCGAGAGAGAGAGAGAGAGAGAACACAGAAGACGTAGAATGAGATTCATGGACAACAGTATTACACATGATTTGTAACTATTTACCAAAATCCAACCTTGTGCTTGGCTTGCAATCAGACATGCCATGCACAGACCTTAAATACTGTGTTTCACAACAAAGTTATTTTCTCTTTTCAACAATCCACCTCTGCCTCTCAGCCTCATAGAATGAGGACTGCTGAAACTCTGCCCATGTTGTCTCTGCGTTCATTCCCTGTGCCTGATACAGGGAGAGCACTTTAGAAGGACAGTAAATGTATTTGCCTGCCACTCCAGGGAAACCAGTGTGGATATGAGGGCTATTGGGTCCTTGTTTTAGTGGCTGGTGGCAGAACCTGCACAGATGACCAGAAGGCCCTCTGCAGAGTATGCCTCAAAGACTTTCCTGGAGCAGTAGAAGTATTTAACATCACCAGCCTGCTAAAAGAAATGTACAGAGGAGCCATCACCCATGTAACGAGAATTTGGCTGACCACAAGCTAAACAGGATCTAATTTGTTTTTTTGGTGTCTTCTCAACTGTTGCCTGTGTCAGAGGTACGTCTTCAGGAACACCACTAGCAGGTGGATTGAACGGAGCGGGAGGCTGTATTGTTCCTGACCACATCTTTTCTTTGAGGTGTTGACTTCTCTTGCAAAGAAGGATTGTCTTTAATGCTTCTTGCCTCTTCAGATGAGTCCCGAAGTAAATCACCTGATGGGCCTCTCCTGAAGGACACGTTGATTCTCCCAGGGATTTTTTTTTTCTTCATGCTGATGGCCTGAATAGTACCCATAGATATGAACAATTAACATAAATAAATATATAAAAAGAATTTACTTAGTTATGCATGTTTTGTAAAGTAAAATTATGGTCACTGATTCTTTTAAAATAACTTGACAGGTTTCATATTAGAGCAAAAGATCAATGACCCAAAATTTAATTATACAACTATTGAAAAGATACACATCTACTCTAATATATTCTAACTTAATCTAACATAACTGTGTGATCTGCTCACTTGTTACCAAAAGACTTAAGACAAATAAAAAGAAATAAACAAAAAGAGATGAAAGCCGAAAAAATAAAGCCAATAAAGTATTAACTGTTTTACGCGGTAGCGGAGGCCATTCAAAATGTAGATCTTCAAAAAAAATAAAAATTTTAAAAAAGAAAACACCAAGCTTCGGAACAGCGCCATGGAATCAACATGTGGCGAAAAATATATTGCATCCGTAGTGATAAGGACTACCACTGAGAATTAACTGGAGAAGTTAAGGAAAGTTGAGCATAACTACTTTCAGCTAACTACCCTGACAGCGGTGGGATTTGAACCCACGCCCCCAAAGAGACTGGAGCCTAAATTCAGCGCCTTGGACCTCTCGGCAAGAAATCTGGCATGGGCGCGACAAATGGGCTGTTGTGAGACTCAAGTGCCTTTCGCTTAACCGGCTCTGGCGGAGACATCTAACCATTTCCAGCTGAAGACAGAGCTAAGGCCTGGTCTTTTGGACGCGATTCGTCTAGGCTTAAGACCCCATGGTCCACGGTCACACCGGTAGTGTTTGCGGAAGAGCTCTTCTGCCATGACCTTACATCCCACTTACGGTGGTGCTTGAAAGTTTGTGAACCCTTTAGAGCTTTCTATACATCTTCATTACCGGGACCTAAAACATCGTAAGATTTTCACACAAGTATCAAAAGTAGATAAAGAGAACCTAATTACAGAAACCAGACAAAAACATTACAGATGGTCAGTTATTTATTGATGAAAATGATCCAGTATTGCATACCTGTGAGTGGCAAAAGTATGTGAACCTTTGCTTTCAGTATCTGGTGTGACCTCGGTGTGCAGCAACAACTGCAAACAAACGTTTCCGGTAACTGTTGATCAGTCCTGCACGTCAGCTTGGAGGAATTTTAGCCCATCCCTCATTTTAGAACAGTTTCATCTCTAGGATGTGGGTGGGTTTACAGCAGCTGTGGCCAAAAAGCATTCTAGCAGTTTTTGACATGTACATGTATTTCATCAGCACCGCTACAAGCTTATTTTTTCCCCCATAACACTAATATAGCCTTATTCTGTTTACTCAGAAAGACTATAATTTTATTTTCAGTTCCTCCTTAACTTCAGTCACTTCCTCACTGAAACCTATAATCAGAATAACTCCAAAGCTCAGGTATAAGCCTAAGTCTCCACTCTAAATCATGTGTCTAGAACACAGGCTCTGAACTCTTATCTAACACATTTAGTGTTTTATCTGCTCTAAAGCACCCACCTCAGCTCGTGCAGGCCACTTAATTAGCTGATGACTTGAATCAGGGGAGTGTTGTGGATAAACAATGTCATAAAATAAACATAAGGGAGAAGAAGGAAAAACGGGCACCTTGACACGTAGAAGCGGGATTAGGCGGACATTGACAGATTGGAATTACGAGCAATTTAAGAGCAGTAATAGTCAAAAAAAAAAGTCAAAAAGAAGTGTACGAGCTGAGGAGTGCTAAAACACACACACACACACACTCGTGCAGTCAAGGGCGGGCAAGTAGATACAACATACATAAACACACATGAATAACTTTAATAATATCTTATAGTGATAGAGAAACTCTATAAAAAACAGAATAGTAGCATATGCAGGACAGTAGAACTGTAATGATATTAAGAAGTTGGAAGTACAGTAAACCGCTTTTCAAGTAGTATAAATATATATAAAATAAGAAATATAGTGCAAATATGAAAATAAATTATAAATGAGAAGTACAGGAAAAAAAGGAAAATATAACTTACTCATGATTCAGATGATGAAGATTCTTGTCTCGCAAGGAAAGCCTTAATTTTTAGAGAACCATGAAGAAAGCCAGTTATAAGGGTGGCTGCCCCCCCCCCCCCCCCCCCCCCCTCGAGATAACGATAAGACCAAGGTCCCTCCCGGTTGTTTAGTCGTCTTGCTTACGTCATTTTTTTAACCTAGGGAAATAGGAATCCTGGCTTTTGAAAACCTAGGTAAAAGAGAACCCTGGTTTTTGAAAACCTAGGTAAAAGAGTATCTTGGTTTTTGAAAACCTAGGTAAATAGAAACACTGGGTTTTTGTTTCCTGGGTTGTTGGAAATGCCTGGGTTCTGATTTTATGTGTAAAGTAAAACCCCCGGTTTCAATTCTATGGGTAAGTGAAATAGGCCTTTTCTGGAAACCTATGGGTTATCTAGTGTGTAAATACAGTATAAATACTGGAGCTTAAGCTCAGGGTATGGGGGATCACTTCTGAGAATTCTCATCGGTGTGGATCTCGTGTGGTGGAATGAAACAATAAAGCTGGACCCTTGCTTCTTCTCACTCACGGCTGGTGTATTTTTTCTATCTCCAACTGGTCTCAGAGGTAGATGTGAGTATTGGCTTCTAAGTTGAATTTTAAATGTTTTTGGGTAATAGGCTAAATTCGAGCCAACAGGAGTTTGGTGCAGGTTCTAATTGAACATACTCAGGAGTGTAAGGAAGCCTCTCTCTAATATCTTTCTTACCGGTTCAACTCCAACTTCAGCACCACCCCAAGAAAGCACTGCATGTTCGTAGTGTTCAGGGTCAGTATCTAAACTGATAATCTATTCACACACACTAGCACTACTGCACTTCACATCCAGTATTTCCTTCTCTAATGTAGTGGGTTCAATGGTAACAGGTTTGTCTGATTAGTATTCTGGAGAAGGTTGACAATGTCTGTGTGTTGGTTCGGAGTTTGTGTTTGTCATGTTTGTAGTCTGAGGTGCATTCTGGGAAACGGAGTCGCTGGTTTGCTGTGACATGACAATGACACTTGAGAGTTTACTGTTCAAGACTCAGAATTACTATACATTACTATAATTAGCATCAAGCTGCACATGACATTTTATGAAAGTAGTACTATGTTTTTGCTTATTTACCGGTACCTCATACAGTCAAAAGGTTATTGAATTTTAATTATTTTTCTTAAAAATAAAATTAAAAAATGTAAAAACTGAGTTGTGTCGTGGAAATTAGACAACACTTGCAGACTCGTCCTCTGAGGTGAAAAAGGTTTATTACAGAAAGATGGTTAATACAGCATAGAAGAAGTATCCCAGAAGACAAAACAATTTACATGATCATCCTGTTTACAACGTTTACAGCCAGGCTCTTAATGCATGCTGTTACCTTCTTCAGCATCAGTGAATGTTTGCACCTTTTGGAATAGTCGTGTACGAGTCCTTCGATTGTCCTCAGTGTGAAAAGATGGACCGGAACAGTTATATTGACAGTTGACAGTTATATTGTTTCTGAGTTTAGTCTTTGTTTAGACTTTGTTGATGCTGAAGAAGCAAAAGTCTAAGGATCCCTTAACCTTCAGATTAATGATTTGCAATTTCTGCACACAATGCTTGAAACGAAACATGTATAACGAAGTTAAAAAGGTAGAAAGGGGGTCTATGAATTAGTTAATGGGCTATTCATCGCTAATAAAGTAGTGCTTAAACAGATACATTGCAGACAAATATAGATATAGACAGTTTTATTTTGTACATGCATATGAACTTAATCTTCACCTATCATCATTCCCTGTTAACCAAATCTGTCACCACCTAATAAAACAGTTTAAGACACTAACCAAAGTAAGTATACAAACTGAAGCTATGATAAAAGAACAAAAACAACGAACCTTTCTTAAAAAAATTCCTAAATCCTCTGACCAAGTATACGGCTGTGCCATCTGTCTGTTAAATAAATGCCAGTCCTTTATGCTGAAAAAGAAGGATCAAAATATTCTGCCAGTAGTTTGGCACTGTGACTCAAAAAGTTGTCTTTCATCTGACATCTGAAAGCTAACTACTGTCCCAACTGCCGTACAATACTGATAATGCTCTTACACTTAAGAGGGCTGATTGGAAGACCATGTTAAATAATATTATTATGTTTCTTCCTTATAATGTCTTATATTTGATAAAATATATTCGTATACATCTCATATTACTTTTTGCCTTTTCTTATATGTTGATATGGTAGAAGACGTGTCAATGGGCAAAGCTGGTGCGAAAGTGATTCTGCACAAGGATATGCCTTTGTAACTGTAAGTGACTTGTCAACTTAATCCTCCAAATGGTATTCATAAGGTGCCATAGGTTTCTGCTACTCTATGGATCACACTGAAGTTTGAACAAAATGGTTTGACTTAATACCCGCAGCAGTAGTGTACAAGTCATTTCTTCCTAATTTTTTTTATTAACTTTTATTGCATGCCTAAATGGAATAAAAGTTGTTTGCCAGATTCAGATGCTCCTAAACAAATTGTTATAAAGTATGAGTTGGTAACTTATCAACAAAGGCTGTACTATCATTTCTAATATGAGGCCTTTAAAATGGAAAAATATTTTCACCGATATATTTCAGAGAATTTTTTTTACCCTAGTTTACACTAAATGTCTAATATTCTGTTCTGTTGGAAATATGCCTCAACTGTTAAAATATTTTGAAACCTTTACAAATAACTCTCCTGTTTCTATAACTTTGGCTTATAGTGTATATGACTGCTCACTGTCATAAAACCCATACAAGGAAATAAACTAATCATTTTGACTCCAGATCAGGAGTGGGTAAAGACATACTGGTGATCTGATCTATATTATACGTACGTACTTTAGATAATGCCTCTCTGAGGGCCATGTTGGAATGTTCCCAAGTCAAAGTACTGTAGAACTCCTCAGCATTAGATCACCTCATCATACTCTTTCCATACCATCGTGCTCTTTGCCTGACAAAGCAATTCACATTCTATGTCAAAACATATTTGACAGTTGGGGTCTAATTCTAAAATCACCAGATACCAAATGTACAACAGTTTTGTCTTTCTGCCATCACAAAATAAAAATGTTTAAACCTTAACCAATGTAGTCAAGGGGGGTATGTACATTTTTCACACTACATTAATGGTGGGGATCCTTATAGACTGTGGAACAGAAATGTACTCAGTATGTCTCCACCGATTTATTTCACATTGCCGTACAACCATTTTTTATTTTTTACCATTATGGACGAAACACCCATTTCCTTTAAAACATCATCTTTACATGTTTTTCTACCTCCTAAAAAAACCCTCGGCCTTAAGACACGATCTTTGGAGTTGTTGACGCCCTGCTCAGGGTTAAACAACAACGTCTTTACAATATCTTCATGAATAAATTGCCAAACTAACATCTTGGGTTTTTTTTTTTCTTGGAGCAGAAGTCAGGTCCTCTCTCATTTCAACAGATCCTCTTGTTGGTGAATACACAGCATTCCTCTAGGGGTATTAGGATTTCTCGGAGCAGCCATTGTAACAGATAGTTGCACAGATTCTTCTGTGCTTTAACTACAACTTCTTAACCATTATTTACGCACTGAGACGCACGACTCTCTCCTTAATTCGTTAACATATACACATTTGTAAGCATTCTGGTCAGCAATACCCCCAGAAATCACATGTCTCTCTCACACACAGACAGACAACTGCCAGGAAAGATCACACATTCAGATCAAACAGTGTTACAGAGGGCCTAAATGTACACGACTTGACTGTCAGCCAGTGGGGACATGGGATGTCAAAGCATAGACAAAATCATATGTATTTAACGGCAGTTCTGTGTAAGTATCCTCGTTGGCGGACCATTTTCCAAAATCTTTTTATAGTTGAAACAAAACGCACGATTCTTTTAAACAGCACTTTTAAACGTTTTACCTCCTAAAGGTTTATGTTTAGAATATATGTAAAAACATTTTTTACATTTCATTGGCCACATCGATGGTTTATCTGTTTCAGGGGTTTTATTTCAGTAAATGTTTATTCAAAGTCACGCCGTTCTCCCAAACACGTAATCAACAGTTTTTTCATATATTTCACAAGCAAACATTCTGCTCATATATATTCACATTCAACCATCATGCTTTTCTAACAATGTGTTTACACAAACAAAATAACCCACACAGTAACAAAAACACACGCCCATATTAAACATCAATATTCTTTTCAGACATATTTCACCTAAACCAACCTTAAGCTTCAAAATAAAACAATACCACAAAAGTAAGTTCAGAAACAAACATTCTCTTATACCACAAAAAGGTATACATTTGTGTGTGATTAATTCAGGGAGAAACACGTTTCACAACAGTGTCATTAACATAAACACATTTGTTGGGGGAGATCCCCCACAATACACAAAACACACACCCCCAGGAATGGAAGGACACAACCCAGACATACAGGTGCCAAAAAGACCCACTGATACAGTGGATAGGGTTACCCCCACCACCCCCACCACCCCGGTCATAAATTAGGTGTACCTACAGAACTGTCGGTCAGGAAAAACACAAACCATAAATTAGCCCTCTAGTTCTACCGCCGTGATTGACATTTTGACAGAACGTACTGGCTACGATGAAAACATGTGTATGGGTGTGTTTATAGAGAGAGAGAGAGAGAGAGAGAGAGAGAGAGAGAGAGAGAGAGAGAGAGGCGTGTCTGAAAACACGTATGTGTGGGCGGGGTTTAGCGAGAGTGAGGTGTCTCAGTTTAACTTCATTACTGCTTAACACAGCGACTGGAAGACAACTCTGGAAAAAACGTATCTCCTAGTTTAAACATCTTTTAACCAGCACTTTAACATTTTTACCTCGTAAGGATCTTTGTTTAGAAGTCGTGTAATATGCGCTATTCTTTTTAAACAGCTCTTTTAACCATTTTTACCTCCTAAAGTTTTTATGTTTTTTTGGAAACCTAGTAAAACGGATTCTTTTTAAACAGCTCTTTTGATAATTTTTTACATCCTAAAGGTTTGTGTTTAGAATGTATGTAATACAAACGATTATTTGAAACAGATTCTTTTTTTTTTTTTTTTTTTTTTTTTAAAAATGCTTTACCTCCTAAACTTTTTATTCAAAGGTAAACCGGGATCCCTAAAAAACATAATCAACAATTGTTTTCATTTATTTCACAAAACAAATATTCTACTCATTCAAACATTCAAACTCATTCTGTACACATTCAAACATCATGCTTTTCTAACAATGTGTTTACACAAACGAAATAACGCCACACAGTAACACAAACACATCCCCATATTAAAAACATTATTTCTTTTCAGACGTATTTCACCCCACCAAAAAGCAAACTCATTAACATAAACACCTTTCGTTGGGAGGGGGACTACCCCCCCCAACACACACCTCTCCACAACACCCCCAGACACAAAGGAGCCAGATTGATCATCTGATAAACTCCATAGGGTTACCCCCCTCACCACCCCTACAGACCTGTCAGTCCGGGAAGCACAGAGGGTCATAAATTATCACACACAACACTTTGATTGACAGTTTGACAGAAAGTGTATGATATAACTACTGATAGTCTATTCACACACACTAGCACTAATACACTTCACATCCAGTATTTCCTTCTCTAATGTAGTGGGTTCACTGGTAACAGGTTTGTCTGATTAGTATTCTGGAGAAGGTTAACAATGTCGGTGTGTTGGTTCGGAGTTGTAGTTTGTGTTTGCCATGTTTGTAGTCTGAGGTGCATTCTGGGAATCGGAGTCGCTGGTTTGCTGTGACATGACAATGACACTTGAGAGTTTACTGTTCAAGACTCAGAATTACTATACATTACTATAATTACCATCAAGCTGCACATGACATTTTATGAAAGTAGTACTATGTTTTTTCTCATTTACCGGTACCTCATACAGTCAAAAGGTTATTGAATTTTAATTATTTTTCTTAAAAATAAAATAAAAAAATGTAAAAACTGAGTTGTGTCGTGAAAATTAGACAACACTTGCAGACTCGTCCTCTGAGGTGAAAAAGGTTTATCACAGAAAGATGGTTAATACAGCATAGAAGAAGTATCCCAGAAGACAAAACAATTTACATGATCATCCTGTTTACAACGTTTCCAGCCAGGCTCTTAATGCATGCTGTTACCTTCTTCAGCATCAGTGAATGTTTGCACCTTTTGGAATAGTTGTGTACGAGTCCCTCGGTTGTCCTCAGTGTGAAAAGATGGATCGGAACATCATATAACCTCTACTGGAAAGGGCTAAAATATGCAGGAAAAGCAAAGTATGTGAAGGACCTGGAGGATTTTTCTGAAGAACAGTGGGCAGTTTAACTGCTCAGGACAAACAAGGGACTCATGAACTACTATCATAACACATAAAAAGAGTCCTGGATCATTCAGGTAACGACACACAGTATTAAGAATCAAACGTGTGTAAACTTTTGAATGGGAGTAATTTTGATTAATTCAGCTATTATCTTGTGGACTATATGTAAACATCTGTTATGTGAAATAGCTTATTCATGGCGGTACTAAATAAGAAACTTAGGATTTTTATGATCAATCTTATTTTGTTAAGAGTATTAAGATTTTGTAGATTCTGCAAGGGGTATGTAAACTTCCGACCGCAACTGTATAGCCACCCAGCTACCAACACACACACACACACACACACACACACACACACACACACAAATTCAACCGTTTAAAAACAGCAAGGACTTTTATAGACAATCAAAAATAGACTATAATATGTAAATTTTAACAAATTAACAAAGACACCACAGTTAAAACACTCTAAATACCTTCTTTTTGCAAAAGTTTTCAAAAGTCTTCTCTTGCACCCGCACTTTCGATCTGATGCCAGCTGGAGCCACCTCTTCATGGTCCCCTCAACCTCCATCTCTGCAGCTTTAGCCGTGAAGAGGTTTCTATGAACATTGGAAGAAAGCAATACATATCGTAAGGTCATTATGAATCTTAAGCATTAATTACGTTTATACCATGGTCAGTGTGAATATTGGATTCTGAATGGCTGGAAGGTGTGCATTATAACCGTTTATTGCACAGGTACAAGGTTCCAGTCAGTTTGATCACTGTGAGCATTTCTAAATCAACGCGCAGCCTACATGCACACACAAACACACACACATGCACATACACTCGAGCATACAGAGACATTCGTGAACACACATTCATACACACAGACACTTCTTGCCGGCGCTGTCTGCAACTTTAACAAAAAAAAAATAGCTCTGCTGGTGAAAAGTTACATTATATTTCTCAGCAATGAGGTGTTACCATCACTGTTTGTGAAGTAATTCAACTCTCAGTTTTACTACACTACTGCTGCGCAACACTGACTATGTTTACATGAACAGCAGTAATCTAATTATTGACCTTACTCTGAGTAAGATAATAACGTGAATAAGGTGTTTACATGTGTCGCGCCACGCCGTCCGACGTCCCTCCAGAATTTCACATATCAACATACAGTTCGTCTTCGTTATGGTATAGTATACAGTTTTGGGTGTTTTTATTTAATTTTTTTATGAACGCTTTAAGCGCAGTTATTTATTTGTCATGCTGTACGTGCAAATAGACAACTGCTTGAAGCCGTGAGCTGCATCCCAAACCGTGCACTTAGCGTCTCTATAGTAGCCGAGATAGATGCATTTTCCCTACTACAGGCCTATAGTCGGCAAGTATGCGGTTTGGGACGCAGCCGTGCTCTCTTGTTCGCCGTAAAATGTTGAGCACTGCCGTGTGTGTACGTGTCCTGTCGCAAAATGTGGTGAAAACTCACACGACGTTAATAATGTGATTCAGGTGTTTACATGTCTGTAATACACGTTGATAATGCGACTAAAACAGGAGTACTCGACATGTCTTAATTCGATTAGTGCTTACTTCGAGTAACTTGACTTTAATCAGATTAAGGTAATTAAAAATTGCTGTTTACATGGTAGTTTCCTAATCAAAGTATCGTCTTAATCGGGTTAACAGTGGATTGTTGTTGTCCATGTAAACGCACTGACTGACTGCTGAGAGGCACATGATGCAGGTAATTCATACATGCTTAATCTCTCTGTCTCTGATAGATATCTGTCAATTCATTCAAATAAATGTAATCTCATCACACTACTTTATCTCTGTGTCTGATTTATATCGGGCAAAATTCCAGATCTAACGACCTAACTAATAGAAATTAACTGTCATTTTAAACTTCTAATCAAAGTTTGTGCTTCTAAAATCAATGACAGCTTTAATGTTATTAATTGTGGAAAGACCATGGTATAAGTGGGGTAATCCATGGCTAGGTGACGATTTGAACGAGTGGTTCTTTTCCTCCACATCATGCACTAAAATCGTTTAATGCACATCTAGCCGTGGATTACTCCTTACATATCATCTGAGAGAGGCAGCTAATTCTGTATGTAAACAGATATACTTACCAATCATGACCTCTCCAAGTTGGAGAGTGGCCAGTGAAGTCTTTCCATTGACTCCCCTCCAATTGAGGTTCTTTGCCAGGGAGTTAGCAAACACCCTCTTCAATATGCGCCAGGTGCAGTCGAGCACATCTGCCCTGTCAATAAGCGCCAACCAGTTTACCCGAAACCGATGATTTTTAAAACAATAATATAATATAAAATAGAAATAATTAATAAGCATGTATTGCCTTGTCAACTGTGTCAGTGCTTCCCACTACTCCTGCAGTTACCCTGCCCTGTGTGCTTTCCATGTTTTGCTCCTCTAACAAAGATTAGGTCATAACTGTTCCCTCATATCAAAGTGTGTCACCTTGAGAAAACAAACACTCTCAGTAGCTGTGTAATTGTGCAAGCAATTGTTCTCACCAAAAAAATTCTCACCAGTTTTTGCTTGCAATCTGGGCTCTGTTGCATCATTTGCTCCAGACTACACAGTTGAGTAAGATCTTGCAGGGCAGTAAATCTTCATCAGTATCCAAAGACTGCACCTGGAACACCTGTAGTTGAAGCAAGCTCAGTGGTTTGTTGGTCCAGCACCATCTCTAATTTAGTCAACGCCTCCCTCAGCATGGCTATGGTAAAGAAGTTAACAATATTTACAAATGATACACACTACAAAACTGTACAACTCCATCCTCAGTCTTATTCCTAACCTACACAAATTCCAGTAAGATGGCTGAGTGGAAATCACGGTTAATTAATACCTACAAAAGAAAGTCAATCAGAAAGCAGGAGAATACTTGGTACTGCCGGTACTGAAAAAAAACCTTATCATATCATTCTTTTTAAAATTTTAGTATCAACTTGGTACAGATACTTTTGACATCACAACTTACCAATTACAACATCCTTGAATTGCAGGGATGCCAAGGATATTTCTCCGCCGATGCCGGTCCCAAGCCCGGGTGAAAAAGGAGGAGGGTTGGGCATCAGGCTAGCACCCTGATCCCGTAAAATCTATCTTGCTACGGAAACAACAAGCAAAAACCAGCGGTCTAAACAGTACCGGCGCGATGACCCTGTTTCTCCCTTGATGACGGTGCTGGAGCAAAGCCGAAAGGTCGTCCAGCGCCCGATGCAAAGTGGGATACTCGACGCCAATACGATCACATGAATTGGAACCTGGAACGTGCGAACGTTGTACCAGTGTGGGAGACTGGAGCAGCTTCTGCACGAATTCGACAATTACCGGCTTGACTTTCTTGGTGTCAGCGAAATGAGGTGGACGGGTAATGGAAAAATGATAAGCGACGGGAAGATCGTCCTGTATTCGGGAGCCAAAGAACATCACGTGCACGGCGTCGGGATGGTCCTGAGCAAAACCGCGGCACAGGCACTCGTTGGATGGAAACCGATCAGTGATCGCATAATTACCGCCCGTTTTCAGTCTCGCCATGCTAAAATTACTGTTATTCAAGTCTACGCACTGACAAATGAGGCAGATGATGAAGAGAAGGACGCCTTCTACGACCAGCTGCAAGACACAATCGCGGTTATCCCCAACCATGACATAAAGATCCTCCTTGGCGACATGAATGCGCAACTCAGTAGCGACCGGCAGGGCTGGGAAAACGTGATCGGACCTTATGGATCGGCAGCAGTAACGAGCAATAATGGAGAGCGTCTCCTATCCCTATGCAATCTTACCAACCTTTGCGTCGGGAATACATATTTCATTCACAAACGGATTCACAAAAAGACGTGGCGGTCACCAGATGGGGCCACTCACAATGAAATCGACTATGTATGCATCCATCGACGGTGGCGCTCGGCTTTACGTGACGTACGGGTTTTTCGCGGCGCCAACGTCGGATCTGATCACCACTTGCTTGTGACTTCAATCCGACTAAAATTGAAAAGAGTGGCCGGACGCAACACCGTTCGGTCATTTGCCTCCGAGAAATTGAAGGACCGCGTGAACGCCGAGCACTTCCACATTGAACTCGCTAATCGATTCCAGATTCTTGACAACTCGGCCAGCATCGAAGAACAATGGGCACAGATCAAGGATGCTGCCATAGAGACGGCAGAGAGAACGATTGGTCGACGGCATGGAACGCAGCGAGAACGGTGGATTCAGGACCGGACATGGTCGTTGCTCGATGAAAGACAGGTCAAGAAACGTCAGCGCGATCAAGCAAAGACTGAAGAGGAGCGAAATGAAGTTCGATTCCTGGCCAATGCACGGATTGTATCCAGGAGCTTCTGGAGGTACTTTATGGTAGTTGGCACAAAAAGAAGGAATCACCTACCTGAAAATAAATGGGTCAACAGAATGTGCCATAGGCTTCTCTGCAGGCCTCCCACAACTCTTTCTGCTTCCCACTTGAATTCTTAGTGCTTCTTTGCTGTTTGTAAACACAGCATTATCCAACAGGGCACGTTTGACCTGTGAACAGGGGCGAAAATGTAAGAAAATATGGTCTCTCCGTGTCTGTCACTCTTCAGCTTTTCGTTCCAATCTAGCAGGAGCCACACCTGATTCCAATTGTTGGATCCGCTGATCTTGGCTTTCAATAGACTAAAGTGTGGCTTCTGCTTGGTTAGAATGACAACCTGCAACCACACTGGCCCATTCTGGAGAAGATTGGACAACCCTGATCTAAAGCAAATAACCACTGAGGTAAGTGTCACTTTAACCACTGAGGTAAGGGCTATTTCACTTACACATAGAATTGACACCAGGGGTTTTAATTTACACATAAAATCAGAACCCAGGCATTTCTAATAACCCAGAAAATAAAAACCCAGAGTTTCTAGTTACTCAGAGGATCAGAAACCAGAATTTTCAGTTACCTAGGGCATCAGAAACTTCATTTTTCATTTACCCAGAGAATAGAAAGTGGAGAAGACTAAACAATCTAATGGGACCTTGGTCTTATTGTTATCTCGAGGGGGGGGGGGGGGGGGGGGGCAGTTTGACCCATCCACCCTTATACCTGGCTCTCTTCATGGTTCTCTTAAAATTAAGGCCTTCCTTGCGAGATGAGAATCTTCACCATCTGAATCATGAGTAAGTTATATTTTCCTGTATTTCTAGTTTTTATTTTCAGATTTACTCTATATCTCTTGTTATATATGCTGCTTGAGAAACCGGTTTACTGTACTTCCTACTTCTTAATAGCATTTTTATAAAAAGTATATATATATATATATATATATATATATATATATATATATATATATATATATATATATATATATATATATATATATATATACTTTTTATTATGACATTACCCTTATAATATCTTAATATTGCTTTTTATTATTCTTATAAAGTTATAATAGTATGTGTGTCTCTGTGTGTGAGAGAGATTGTGTGTGTGTGTGTTATGTCTACTTGCCCGTCCTTGACTGTACGAGGGTGTGTGTGTGTGTGTGTGTGTGTGTGTGTGTGTGTGTGTGTTTAGCACTCCTCAGCTCGTACACTTCTTTCGACTTTTTGACTAACAACCCATAAAGATCTTTAAAGTGTTTTTCCAATTTATCCACCTCTGACTAAAACCGCTTCTATATGTCTAGGTGCCGGTGCCCGTCGTCAGTCCCTTCTCTCTCCGTTACTGGACCTGGATCTGGATCTGGACACTCATTACCAGCTTGTGCATCTCACTGCTGATATCATGATGCTACTTAACTATCTTCGCAGCACCCCCCCTAGGAATGGAGATCCGGGGTTCCCCCCTCTTCTTCGATACAGAATCTGCCCCATGAACGTGCGTGTTGACGCCTCTACACAGTCAGAACCCCCCTCCAGCTTCCAGTCTGAGGATGATGTTGTCTTCTCTGATCCGGGCCCCGACCATTCGTCCCTCTTCTCACCTACCAGTCCGCCCGACTCTCAGTGGTCCGTTCACTTCACCCTCGCTGATTTCCCCATGTCCCCAGGACGCACCCCATTTTCTTCCCCCTCTCGCTCTCCTCCAGACTACGCACCCACCCGACCAATAAAATTACATTTTTACTCATGCTAAGTCTCCCTCATGTTTATTTCATGTCATTTTTATCCAAAAGCTCAATGGAAGGGAAACCGCTCCCAGCCTTTTTCGGGCGTAGACCTCTTGCTGATAGGTAAACTTGGCGACCAGTACTTTACGGAAAATTTTCCAGTCACGCACAGAGTCTTATTGAGCAACGAAAGAGCCAGGCTTCCACTTTCTGTGGAAAACCAGAGACTCCCTTTCATTTTGTAAGCAAATGTTAACTGCTTTGCTACAAAAGAAGGAAATCTGCTCTGTCCAAGGTCTCGCTTTCCGGCTGTTCCTAGAGGACCTGATCCTACGGTGATGACAACCGGTCAGTTATTAAAGCAAAGTTAAAAATTTCTAGCTTGTTTCTGCCCGGTCTCAAACCAGGGACTTTTTGCGTGTTAGGCAAACGTGATAACCACTACACTACAGAAACCATGACAGTAGCTCCCTTTAGCTGTTGCCCACTGTTGACGAATGGCGATTTCAAGTTGAGGGTGCATTTGCTTTGCATTTTCCCGCTTGAAAGTGGGGAATTACAAGTCGCAACCTCGAGTCAAGCGCATCATTACTCTTGACCTGTAGGGCCGACGATCAAAGTCTTGATAGTGAGTAGGGGCTGTGCTCCTACGGCCTCCATACTTGACCATCTCCGCATAGGAGAGCACTCTCTCCCCCTGTGCACGGTGCTCTATGTCACGGTGGGAACGGGGCGTAGGCCGAGCCATGCTCTGGACGGCACGTTTGCGTCCGCGTGTGACCATAGTCCAACCGTCTATCTCTGGCCAAAGTATGGTTTAAGAGTCTTATCCTTTTTAATGTATATGTGTGTTCGTAGACTGATTGTAGAGCTAAATGAATGAAGTTGGACCTTTTTTCCGTGTTTTAGGTGTGAGAGGGATTTTTTTCACATGAATCAGTGGAATCACTTTCCTTGAATTCTGGTGTGAGGAAAAATTAACAATCCGTTACTAGGGCTTAATTTATATTGAATATCTGTTATTTTCCCGGTTAAAAGGGCTTAATTTGTACTATGTACTTTGTTATCAATTGTAGTTTTCTGGTGTGAGGAAAAATTAACAAGCCGTTGCAACGTTTTGGTTCTCCTGGAACCTTCTTCAGGCAGACCTGTTATGATTTGAAATTAATTGACCGAATAGATTGAGGATCAAAAGAATATGAGTATTGTTTCAAAGGCTTTCTCTCAAAGAGCTGGAATCAGATTTACTGAAATAGATTGAGCATCAAAAGAGTATGAGTAGTGTTTAAAGGCTTTCTCTCAAAGAGCTGGAAGCAGTGAGTGAGCTTTTGCCTCCTCAACTGTGCCTTTTTATAATATAGGGGGCGGGACTCTGTTTGAATGGGCCAATAGGAGGCTCTCCCATGTTTTTGTGGTTTTTGAAAGATAACAGCCAAGGGCCAATCAGAAAATTAGCTGTTTTAATCATCTGTAGTGGGGCTTTTTGCATTGTTTTATTTAGATTTTAATCTAATTGTATTATTTATTAAATTACTGTTTCCCACTTGGGTACTGTGGGTTTTCCCATTATTTATTTATTTCTCCATTTAGGTTTCAATTGTTTTAATCTCTTTTTTAATTATTTTTTCTTTTTCTTTCAAGGGATTATAGGGTGGCATAGGTATGCATTTGCCTGTGTTTGTCCTTATTTGGAGTTGTAATTAATCAAATAATGATTCTTATGAACAGGCCGACCAGAACGAAAAAGAACAGTAGAGCGAATTGCAAACATGAGGCACGGGCTGATTAGGGTTGGGGTTATGGTTAGCGGTTAGGGTTAGGGTTTAGGATTAGGGTTAGGTGGTTAGGGTTAGGGTTATGGGTTAGGGTTAGGGGTTAGGGTTTGGTTAGTAGGGGTTAGGGTTAGGGGGTTAGGTTTTTTAATTATTTATTTCTTACTTAAAGTCCCCTGATTCAGGTTAAATGTGCAATGGCACATCTCCATCTTCCTTCTCTTTTGTCGTTTGTAATATTCTCAGTGTTTTATTCTGTCTTTTGTGTATGAGGAATGATCTGTGTATTTATCAAAAAATGGATTATTTGGTTTTTAGTTGCCTATATGTCTATCCTTTTCTGATCAAAAGTCAGACTATTCAGGGTTAGGGTGAGGCTTAGGCTCAGGAATGAAATTTGAAAATGAGCAGATTGTTAGGCTTAGGGTTGGGGTCAGGCAGGGGGTTCAAAGGTTAGGGTTAGGGTCAGTGGTGGGGTTCCAAGGTTATGGTTAGGGTTGGGGTCAACAATGGGGTTCAAAAGCTTGGGTTTAGGGTTTGGGTTGTGGTCAGGCATAGGGTTCAAAGGTAGGGTCAGTGGTGGGGTTCCAAGGTTATGGTTAGTGTTGGGGTTAGGGTCAGTGATGGGGTTCAAAGGTTAGGGTTAGGGGGTTAGGTTTAGGGTTCAGTTTGGGGTCAGGGTAGGGTTAGGGGGTTGGGATGGGAAATTGGTGATAAGGGATTGAGTTAAGTGCCAATCCCACTCTGTGTGGTAGGGTGCAATCTGTAAGTGCTTTAATCCTTTCTGAAAAAAGAAAGGTAAGTGCTTCAACACGCATTTCATTCAATCCTCTAATACACACAATAAAAATCAAACCATCAAAATCAAAAGGGTTTCCCTTGATCCCCTATTCCACCCTCTAATCTTCAAACCTGTATTCTTTTTATTGTTGGATAATGTTATTCTATAGTTCCCTTTAGTACCTGAATTCCTTATTTATACTCTTAACCCATTCCCCAGCTTTACATATACAGAACTTAATCTCATGTTATGGTTTAAACCAATGTCCTACCATAAATTTCTACCCCTCTCATTGAGTCCCCCGGGAGTCCATGTTTTTAATCTGTGTATCCATTTGAACTCACTTCTTTTTCTTTGTTTACTTGTCCATGCCCTATTGGATTCCAACCCTGAAATTGTTAAATGATTTACACCATGTTCTTTAAAATGGTTAATCAGTTTTGTATTTTTGTTGTTCTTCTTGACGTTGTGTAGGTGTTGTTGTAACCTTACTACTAGTGCGTTTTTAGTTTCCCCAACATAGCGTTTCCAGCAATATGCGCATGTTATACAGTACACTATATTGTTTGTGTTCAAGTTTAGATTTTGTGTTATGGGTGTGCCTGAAACATATTTTATTTTCCTATAATACACTTGCCACAGAGACCGCTGCCAGAGGGTTTTTGAGCTAAATCTGGAGTGGACCAAGATGTCCTTAAGGTTTTTGTTCTTTCTATACGCTGAAATGACTTTGAATTTTTGCAAGACCGGTAGTTGGTGTTGAGTGCATTCAAAATTGTTTTTGACTTTTTTATTTAGGGCTAGTGTTTGTTGATTATAGGTCGTTATCAATGGGATGACCTCTTGGGGGCTCGGCAGCAGGGTGTCTAGAGGTGGAGTCTTTATTTCCCTCAGTGTTGTGGCTTTGATAGGTCTTAAAAATCTACGACTGTAGCCTCTATGTCTAAGGGCTTTGAACAGAACTCGAGCGGTGTCGTGGAAATCATTCTCATCCATACAAATGCGATAGAACCGTATCAGTTGGGACTTGACTATCCCTTTGAACGTGTGCTTCGGATGAAAATTCGATTTGTGTAGAAGACTATGTGTATCTGTATTTTTGAAGTATACTTTGGTCTTGAGTGCCCTGGACTGCTCAACAGGTTCACCCAAGAAAACCATGGTGTCTAAAAACTGGATGGATTCTCTATTAGCCTTATGTTTTATTGTGATGTTCGGATGATGTGTGTTTGCAAGTAGGATGAATCGATCGAACTCCTCCATTCCGTGTTGCCAAACCCCAAAGATGTCATCCAGGTATCTGTAATAAACTAGGGGCTTAAATTTGCACCTGTCTAGAAGGATGTTTCCCATTCCGCCATGTATATGTTTGCATAGGCAGGTGCAAATTTTTTTCCCATTGCTGTACCTTGAACCTGTAAGTAGAATCGTGAATCAAATTCAAAGTCATTCCGCGTTAAACCTATTTCTAAGAGTTGTAAAATATGTTTGTCTGGTCTGTGCGGATCTGGGTGATTTCTGAAAGCGTTTTGAACAGCTTTTAGTCCTAAATCCGTTGATATGTTTGTGTATAAGCTGTTTATGTCAATGGTGAAAAGAAATGAATCGTTTGAGATACTGATATTTTGTATTTTGGCAATGAAGTCATACGTGTCTTTTATGTAGCTGCGATGTGTTTGTGATAGCGGATTTAAGAAGCTATCGATGTATTGGGCCGTGCAGTAGGACTCACTCCCGCATTCCGACACTATTGGGTGGCCCCTGGGGATCTCACCTGGGATGGTCCATGTTTCTGGTGCAGCATGTATTTTCGGTAATAGGTAGAATAGTCTAGGCCTGGGAACGTCTGGACCCATTAAGTAGTGTTTCTGTTTCAGATTGATGTATTTTTCTTGATGCAACCCGTTCAAGACGTTCTGTATCATTAATTTAGTCTCGGTTTGTAGTGAGTGTTCCAAAGGGATGTAATGGTCGGTGTTATTCAATTGCCTTTTAGCCTCGAACATGTATTGAGTTTTATCCAAAATGACAATACCCGACCCCTTATCTGCCGGTTTTAAGATGATGTCAGTGTTTGTTTTAAGTGAACGGATTGCCCTTTTCTGTGCGGGTGATAAATTGTCCGATGTTTTAAAGGTTCTGTTTGAGCCTATGGCCCTGTGATTGTGTTTAATCAGTCGTTGAATATGTATGTTACATGCTGCAATCGGGGGTTCCCATTTGGATGTTTCTACAAATGGGGTGGTATCGGTTTGTGTCTGGAAGTCAAAATAATTCAAGATTTTTAACTTTCTATTGTGCAGATGGACATCCCTCTTAAGATCCCCAAGGTCCGCCCCCCAACCCCCCCCGGCGTCGGGATGAAGGTCAGCCCCTTCTCCAGCAGCAGCCTCTCTCCCTGTGATAAATGAAAAGTTTTTGACAGATTGAAGATATTGGAGTGCGACTGGTTGTTGCACGTCTCAGTCTTCAATAGTTTAACTGATCGCACCACCCATCGAACATGCGTTGTGCCGTCTCCGCGGTCCAGTGGATATGATCTCTCTCGACCCTGAAAAACAATCTGTTCAATTCCCACAATGGACTCCCGTGTGACACAATGTATTTATTCAATACCTCCAGATTCTGCTGCTCCTGTAGAGGTAAGGATTCTGAGAATTGAATAACCGGTGTGTGGATTGTGGCATTCGGGAATATCGATTGAGCCGTTCTCCAAAGGCACTGCAGTTGCTTTATGGCCATTTTATGTGGATGTTGTCCCCTGTTATTTAAACCCCCGGACAGGATTACCTTGTGTACCAGTGGATGTGGGTTTTGTTTTTGCAGGATTTTGACCATGTGTAGAAAATTGGCCCCCGGAAAGCTGTCGACTTGTGTGTTTGGGTTTTTGATTACAGGGATCCGACTGAGATTGGAGTCCCCCATGAATACTATGGGTTTTCGAATGTTGATGGACCAATCTATCGCTTTCCTGTCGGTGTTGATATGTCGGTTTGGTTTTTTATCTAAATCGATGATATCTAAAAGCCCATCGTCTGTGGAGTCCGAGGATACTCTATCAGATTTTGCCACTGTGATATGTTCAGGAGGGGCGGATTCAGAGCGGGTTTCAGCACGAGATTCACTCCGTTCAATACCCTTTGTCATCCTTATCCTCTTTGTGTTAACAGTGGTGCCATCTGTATCGTCATCCTCCCCCACAGGCGTGGTTGCTGGCCGGACCTGAGAGAGATCAGGTAGATTCAATTTTACCGTGACTCTATCCCGTTTAAGTTTGGGGTGTGTGTCTGGACTCACCTCTGGGGCGTGGACTTGGGCCTGGACTTTGATTTGCCCGTGTCGGTGTCCAAGTCCTGCTAACGGGGCAACAGATATGGGAGAGTTAGATTGTAAATGGTGGATCTGGATAACATTATTCAAAGTGTGCTCAATAGGTGGATTGTAAATCTGTGCCTATGGAGAACCGGCCCTTTGAAGGGCAGTGGCGTGTGAAATTGGGCCCGATTTATGTGAAGCTGATTGTGTTGTATGTTATCTTTACAGAACTCTAGCATGCTGTCTGTCAGTTTTTGTTTAAACCTATGTCTGGCCCATTTCACCACCACTGTCCATTCCAATTCCCCGAAAATCTGTATGTCATCCATAAGGTTATGTGTAACTTGTGTGTAATGTTCCTGTAAGATGAGCATGTTATTGTTCATCCATGTGAGTGTGTTTTGCTTGATTTTTTTTTGTGATTGTGTCATTAGGTGTTGCTGGTTTTATGAATTGTGTGAGTTTATTGACCTGTCTGTACATACCAGCCGGATGGTTGTTTGTGTGCAGGGAGTGTTCCACTATCTGCATGTGGTGTGTGGCTTGTATTAACTTGAAGTATGTTTTTGTCAGTGTTTTATCAAATGTGTTGTGTTTGCTTGGTGATGCTTGTGTTTGTATTTTCCCCTTCCCCAATTTGCTCATGGTCTCCTAAAACAGCAAATCTATTGTGCCACGCCTTCATTTTGTACCTTTCCGGTGAGCAGACTTCAACAGTGTCTGGTGAAAACAACAATCATCAACCACATCACCATAACCTAGACCGCTCTTACCCTACCATCTGTTCGCCAGTCCTCAATTGAGTGTTGTCCTTGGTTTTTATCCGGACGGTCTTCCTTTGATCCAGGATTCTTTTTTGGACCGTTGGTGTTTGTGGGCGGAGTCTCTCAAGCCGTTTTCAGAGGATACAGGGAGGATAGGAAGGAAGAGAAGGGGAAGTGTTGTGGATAAAAATGACATGAAAAACACGAGGGAGATTGAGTGAGTAAAAATGTAATTTTATTGGTAATTCACAGGACGGGTGGGTGCGTAGTCTGGAGGAGAGTAAGAGGGGGAGGAAAATGGGGTGCGTCCTGGTGACATGGGGAAATCAGGGTGGGTGAAGTGAGCGGACCACTGAGAGTCGGGCGGACTGGTGGGTGAGAAGAGGGACGGATGGTCGGGGCCCGGATCGGAGAAGACAACATCATCATCCTCGGATTGGAAGCTGGAGGGGGGTTCTGGGTCTGACTGTGTAGAGGCGTCAACACGCACGTTCGTGGGGCAGATTCTGTACCGAAGAAGAGGGGGGAACCCCGGATCTCCATTCTTAGGGGGGGTGCTGCGAAGATAGTTAAGTAGCATCATGATATCAGCAGTGAGATGCACAAGCTGGTAATGAGTGTCCAGATCCAGGTCCAAACCCTGATCCAGGTCCAGTAACGGAGAGAGAGGGGACTGACGACGGGCACCGGCACCTAGACACATAGAAGCGGGATTAGGCGGATTGGAATTACGAGCAAATTAAGAGCAGTAATAGTAAAAAAGTCAAAAAGAAGTATACGAGCTGAGGAGTGCTAAAAACACACACACTCGTACCGTCAAGGGCGGGCAGGTAGACACAACATACATACACACACACACTCTCTTCCTCATACACACACATGAATAACTTTAATAGAATCTTATAGTAATAGAGAAGCTCTATAAAAAGCAGAATTGTAGGATATGCAGGACAGTAGAACTGTAATGATATTAAGAAGTTGGAAGTACAGTAAACCGCTTTTCAAGTAGTATAAATATATATAAACTAAGAAATATAGTGCAAATATGAAAATAAATTATAAACGAGAAATACAGGAAAAAACAGGAAAATATAACTTACTCATGATTCAGATGGTGAAGATTCTCGTCTCGCAAGGAAAGCCTTAATTTTTAGAGAACCATGAAGAAAGCCAGTTATAAGGGTGGCTGCCCCCCCCTCGAGATAACGATAAGACCAAGGTCCCTCCCGGTTGTTTAGCCGTCTTGCTTACGTCATTTTTTTAACCTAGGGATTTGAGAATCCTGGTTTTTGACAACCTAGGTAAATGAGAATCCTGGTTTTTGACAACCTAGGTAAATGAGAATCCTGGTTTTTGACAACCTAGGTAACTAGAAACTCTGGGTTTTTGTTTCCTGGGTTGCTGGAAATGCCTGGGTTCTGATTTTATGTGTAAATTAAAACCCCTGGTTTCAATTCTATGGGTAAGTGAAATAGGCCTTTTCTGGAAACCTATGGGTTATCTAGTGTGTAAATACAGTATAAATACTGGAGCTTAAGCTCAGGGTAGGGGGATCACTTCTGAGAATTCTCATTGGTGTGGATCTCGTGTGGTGGAATGGAACAATAAAGCTGGACCCTTGCTTCTTCTCACTCACGGCTGGTGTATTTTTTCTATCTCCAACTGGTCTCAGAGGTAGATGTGAGTATTGGCTTCTAAGTTGAATTTTAAATGTTTTTGGGTAATAGGCTAAATTCGAGCCAACAGAAGCTTGTGGAAGGCTACCCCAAGTTCAATCAATGAACAGGCAATACCACTAAACACTAACAAAGTGTATGTAATTAATAATCTGTCATGTACATATGTTTATAGTTCATTTTCAGACATGGTTTGGTAATTCTAGACAACATGGTTCAGGTTAATTGGGAAAGACTGGAAATACAGTAAGTGAAGAAAGGAAAAGTGAAGGGATTTACAGGAAGAGATGCATGAAACACCTCACACCTATGGTTAAATGATGGGTTGGTGGTTAAATGATGGACTGATGGATTTTATGTGTATTAAATAGTGTTTTTATGAAACATCATAATAAGCAGGGAAATGAGGTAGACTGGGAAATATAGAAGTTTCCTACTACTTATTTGTGGAGGCAGGGTTTGGTTGAACACCAGTTTGTTAATGGAGGGCAGAGCCGGGGAAAGGTGAGTGGTAAGGATCTACACCTGTGCAGGATTTTGTAACAGGTGTTCTATGTTTCAATGAGCAGGATTAAAGGGGGAGAGAGAGGACAGACACAGGAGACCCACGTGTCTAGATACTTGCATAGTGAAATAAAATTCCTGAAAAGAGACATAAATAAAGAAGGAAAATAAAGAACTGATTTTTGAGCCTGCCCCATCTCCTCATTTTTGGTCCACCCATATGCAGAGATTTTTACTTAGTGTACTGTGTTCATGTAACCATAGAGATTAAAGCTGTTTATTTTTAAATCCACATTCATACCCAATCTTTTATAGAATTCACTATAAACAGATTATGTTAAAACACACACACACACACACACACACACACACACACACACACACACAATTAGAAAACATCATTAACAGGTAAGTAGCATTTATAATTTATTTCTTGCCATACCAGCATACCATAGAGTAAAAAAAAGTAAAATAAATTATTAAACAAAACCAGCATGAATTCATAAAATAAATAAAACTCTGCATATTCAGTATTAGGCCTATTAAGTAATGTTCTATATTTCTCAGTTCACCTTATTCCACTGCTTCTTACAATGTTTCATAAAAACACACACTGTAATGCACAGAAAATCCATCAGTGCATCATTTAAGCATGCAGCCATTATATCCTTTTACTTTTCCTCTCCACTTATTGTATTTTATGACTGACAATTAACCTGAGCCATGCTGTCTAAAATGATCAAACCCTCTGGTAATTTCCAAACCAACTAATGTTCTGCCTCTTTTGTTACAGTGGCACACCTTATACAGTGGCTTGTACTGATATTTTAACTAGAACACCACCATGAGAGAATTACTATTAACTTTATGACTTTAGCAACACTCAGTTCAAAAGTTTGGAGTCACTCAGAAATTGCCTTGTTTTTGAATGAAAATCACAATTTTTAAAATAACATTGATCAGAAATACAGTCATTACTATAACTGGATTTTTAAGGGAATATCTACGTAGGCATGGAAAGGCCCATTTTCACCAACCAGCAACTCCTGTGTTCCTGTGGCACATCGTGTTTCCTAATCTGACATTATCATGTTAAAAAGTTCATTCATCATTAGAAAACCCTTGTGCAATGATGTTAGCAAAGCTGAAAACCGTTGTGCTGTTTAAGAAAGCCATACAACTGGTCTTCTTTGGGCTACTTGAGAACCTGGAGCATCAGCATTTGTGGGTTTGATTACAGTCACAAAATGGCCAGAAAGAAACAGCTTTCTTCAGAAACTCATCAGTCTATTGTTGTTTTGAGAAATGAAGGCTGTTCCATGTCAGAAATAGAAAGAAACTGAATATATCTTACAAAGGTGTGTAGTAATCTCTTCACAGAACATGACATGAATGAAGTTGTTACTTCTATCATGCAGTTCCACTGCAGTGGCTTAGTAGGTGGCTTTGTACTCAACCTATTTGCATTAAAGTAATTAGAAATCATTTTATATTAACAATATTTTCCCCTTCACATATTGAAGCCATGGATTTCTAATAATCTGACAATTATATGAGTGTACGATATTGACCCATAGAGTAGATACAAGTAAAAAGCAGATGCAGTTTGTCAACTTTACTCATTTATTTATCATCAGTAACGACTTCATCCTGCTCAGGGTCGAGGAGGATCCAGAGTTTATCCAGGATGAATGGGCAAGAGGCAAGAATATATCTTACATCAGTCCATCACAGGAGACCACGGACACACACAGACACAGAATCACAGACTCATTCACACCCTGGGGCAAGATAGCATAGGAGATTCACCAACCAGTAGGTCTATGTGTGGTGGGAGAAAACCTGGAGGAATCCTGCACAGACGCAGGGAGAACCTGCAGTTCCACATAAACAGTATCCTGAGCTCAGGATCGAATCAGGGAACATGGAGCTGTGAGGTAAACTGGTCTACATGAACCATACTCATACACAATATATGGTAAATCCACTTGGAGGAAGGAGTGGGGATGATTCATTCATTAATAATTATTAGGGCTGCAACTAACCATTATTTTCATAATCGATTAGTTGTCGATTATTTTTTAGATTAATCTGATGGGGCGGGGCAAACTTTCAGTACCATTTCTTCTTATTTGAAATAAAATCCACAAACTGAGTGTTACTTCAGACTAAAAGTTTACACAAGTGTTTGTCCAAAACAGAAAAGAACCCAATACACACACACACACACACACACACACACACACACACACACACACACACACACACACACACACCAGAATATATATTATTAATTAGGACTGTAGTTTAATTCAGTGATTTTTGTGCAGCCATGAAAATAATGCATAAATACTATCAAATAAATTATATAAAATTTTGTGTTTGAATTAGACATTACAGATCTTACTCGCTCTACACTCTGTATCAGCGTGTCTACACCGCGCGTGATCGCAACGCGGCCTCGTTACTAACACATCACTTCCATTATAATAAACAACAGAATTTACACTGCAAGCGCGCAGATACAGCATATAATGACAATAAACTTAAATTAAACTAAACCTTTTAAGCAGCGTGCACCAGTTTCCCCTGCCCCTTACGCACAGTGGATATGAACATAACTTTGTGCTCCGCGGTGTTTAATATAAAATGCTCCCTGCATTTCTGATTTTCTTCCTCAGTCACGTGATGATTTCTCCTCCATCTGATGGAGACTGACGTCATGTTGGGAATAGTAGGTAACGCTGACAGAGAGTAAACTGGAGAAAGTCAGTGTCGGTGTCTCTGAGTGTCTGCTAATGCTAGCGTGCGTATGACGTCATGCGTCATCGTGACTTATACTACCAGTTAGTAAAAATTTCGCTAGTGATACATTTGAGATGATATTACCTTTCTAAAATCCACACAGTAGAGTATACAGACAGTAGAGTATACAGTGCATAGTGTAAGTGTACAGTACTTCATTTGGGACAGAACTTTAGTATTTACTCCCCGAAGCGTGTTTTCTGAACAGAAGTAACGTAATGCAGACCATGTAGTCCATAATGACTTTTTGACTTTTTTTGACCCAGTGTAAAATGTTAAAGAGCTATCTCTATATCTCTAGATATAACCATGCGGTATGTTAGATGGTGGTATGCTGTGTTCAATAGGACTATGTGAGCACAAACAAACACTGAAATCTAAGAATGTTTTTTTTAACAGATAATTAGTAAAAATGTGTCCGCACAGGTCTGTTAGATCTTTAACATATAACAGGTAGTGCAATAATGGAAAAAGGGTATAAATGTAAACATAACACACTATGACTGAGTATTCAGCAAATTAGCTTATACCAAATATGATCATAGCAGTTATAGTGATAGCAGCCAGGTAAAGTGTATATAAAGTGTATATAGTGACAATAAATTAGATCCTATGTTTTTTTATAATACAGTACAGTATAATTCAGTTGTTCTATTAGTGCACTTTCAACCAAAATACAGTTGAGTGTAAAAGTTTGTACCCCCTTTTGGTTTCTTTTGCACAGAAGGGTGTTAAATGTCCTAAACACTACAAAATTTGACTGTAAGTAGAAGTTAATTTTATTATCAGACTCAGATATCTATGTTAATATTTTTAATACTGCTCATTACTGTTAAATGACTTGAAAGAGTCAACACATCGGATGGTCATGGCAGGACCTTGATTTTGTGGTCAGTAAACCAATTGTGTGTGGATCACTGTCCTGCTGGAAGATCCAACCATGGCACATTTTAATCTTTCTGGCAGAGGCAGTCAGGTTTTTATTTAATATCTGTTGATATTTGATAGTCCATGATGCCATGTATCCTAACAATATGTCCAGGTCCTCTGGCAGAAAAACAGCCCCAAAACATTAAAAATCCACCACCATAGTTAACTGTGGGCATGAGGTACTTTTCCATATGGCTAGAGTGAAGTCAGCTAACATGGGCCACTTTTTGGTAAATGATTTATAATGCCATCAAATAAGCTATCATGTCTCATCATCTCATCAAATCATGATCTCTAATGATATTTTTATAAATTAGCATGGGCCTCTTAAATATAAATTTCTTTTAAAAATATGAAAAAGTATCATTGTTTTAAAATTATGAGGGTTAGAGTATCGGCAGGAACCCTCTTGAGCCACAACACAATGTTCAGGCAAATTGGGCCGGCTGTTCAGTTAAAATGGGCCAATATAAAAAGATAACAGGTCATTTTGACTGAAATCATTTTAATTTTAACAGTAAATTGACACTATTGTGTTCAGTGTGCCATAGCAGCAACACCGTAAATATATTTCATTTAATAGAAAGCACATCTTCTCCACAGCTCTCGTGGTACAATGAGTTGCACTGACAGCAGCACACCCTAAATGTTCCCGCTGCATTGAATGCTGAAGGACTGTCGTGGTCTCTCCTTTCTCCCCAGCAGTAACCTCTACACAGGGTTTACCCACCTCCCCAACCACACGGGTAGAGTAAAACTGATTGTGCATGACAAATACATCACAATTCCACAGATGTGATGGAACATTTCTGATTGCAAGTTCCTCCAGCAGGTCTTCATACTGTGGAAACCACTTTCCTAACACACTACATTGCTGTATGGTTCAAGCTGCTTGGTTTGTTTCCTGCTCTCCAGGTCCTCCCTCAGTAGAGTAGAGGTTGATGGTAAACTAACTGGTTTCTCTTCCATTATTATTTGTAGTTCCTTAGTTAAATCTGTGACCATAGGCACTTCTACTGTTTGTTCTGCATGTTGTTTTAAGTTCCTTTCTCCCCTTTTTCCTTTAGGGCCAGCCTGTGTTGGGGTTAATGAAAGTCTGGCTTTCCCCTCTCTACCGAACCCCCTATTTTCCCTTACGGTCCCCGCATAGGAACCCATAACAGGTTGCGTACTCGGTTTAAGAGGTGGAAACGATTCAGGGTCATTGAAGGATTCAGCCAATGGGGTGAGTGACTTTTTTTGCATTTCTGTTAACATTGATTTCAGGGTCTGTGCTGAACTCGCTGTGAATTTCTTTCTATATCTTGTTTTGCTCCAGGTTACTGCTCTGTTGAAAACCTGAATGTCCAATTCCCTTATTTCAGACAAAATGGTTGCTATTACCTCATCGTAGTGTTCTTTTAAGATCTCTATATTATTGTCCATCCACTGTGCTGTGTTTTGTTTGACCTTTTCCAGTGTTGACTGGTTTGGAGAAGGTTTAATGAAAGATGTGAATTTTGTGACCTGTCTGAACACACTTGGTGGATAAGGATTAGCCGGTGTTGTGGCCGCCAGAATTTCTGAATGATGTAGAGCCTGTAACAATTTGAAATATTTTGTCAAGGTTAAATCTACAGCAGTTTTTGATTTGAGACACCTTGAATTTGGTTTTCACTTACATTTGCAGGTTCCCTTATCGGTCCAGAGTCAGCCAAGACTTCAAATCTGTTGTGCAATACTACAGACATATTGTAAAAGTAAGTTCACTTTAAAAAGGAAGAAAGATGGAACAGCCTGTGCAAAGGGGAAGAATGAATAGGGGCAGAAAATCCTTTAAGATGAAATAGAATTCAGAAAGGAGAAACAGTCAAGGAAATTATTCAATCAACACAACACCAAATCAGAAACAAAACACATACCTGTGTATGTATAGGGAAAAATGTAGAAGTGATGCCATCTGGTGGATGAATCAAGGAATCATTCCTTTGATGGACATCTTGGAACATGTGAGCATAAAATACGCCTTGTATTTCTTCACAGGACTGCAATTTTGAGGTCTGGGTGAGCTACCGGCATAAAATGGAGGAAGAACATCCCAACAGGAGAACAGGAAAACTTTCTTTGCAAAGTTGTATATATCCTTTTCTCTTCTTTGTTTTCAGTGTGCACACTCTTTGTAGACTTTACGTAGAAAAGGCTTGTACTTACTCCTTTCAGGGTTTGGTCATCGTTGTTGTTTGAGGTTTAGTAGATCTCCTTTCCTCTCTGGATCCCATTAAAAAATTTCATTTATTTATTTTATTAAACATATTCCAGGGCTCCAGGCAAAAAAAGATCTTGGAGCCATTGGTTCCTAAACCCAAAATATTTATGTGCCAAATCAAATTTTCAAATTTTCAGGAGCCAAAATAGTGATGTCATATGACATATGATGATATCATTGTTAAATGGCTACCTCACACTGCCTTTTCTTTCCCCTCTGTACTGTCTGCCTTTGTTTACTCTGCCTCCCATAGTTTACACAATGTATTCTTTACATACACAATATGTGCAATGTTCAGTACGTCATATAATAATAATAATAATAATAATAATAATAATAATAATAATAATAATAATGAGTCTTTATTGATCACATATACATTACAGCACAGTGAAATTCTTTTCTTTGCATATCCCAGGTTGTTAGGAAGTTGGGGTCAGAGCACAGGGTCAGCCATGATACACTGAAAAAGAGTGTAAAAAAATTACCGTAAATACTTAAATGTGCAGTCATTTGTTCCTTTTTTTTCACTTTTTTATTCATTTCCTGCTTATTCAGGATCAGAGTCATGTAGGCTGCATTGAATTTTATTTTCAATTCCCTCATCTCTTTTTCAGTGACTTTATCACTAGCACGTTGCACTGCTTTCACGATTGGGGTGGCACGAGGGGCAGACCTAGCAATGACACAATCCCTGGCGTTCTTATGTTTTTTACTGTCAGCATGCTTCTTTACGGTTTCTTTTTTAAAATGACTCGAACTGGTAATGAACTCTGTTTTACCAGCAATATCTTGTCCTGCTTTAGCACAAAAGGTGCAGTACATTTTCCCTTTGTCATAACGTAACCAGTCGAACTCTTGTAGCCAAGCTGATTTAAACTGTCTTGTCGGGACGAGAGCTGCAGAGACGGGAGAAGACTCAACTCGCTGCGCTTGGCTGTCATCATCTGTAAAAGATTGCACACCGATTGAAACGGGCTGGGATGACTCAAATGTCATTTGAGAACTTTCACTGGTCGAGTTGGTCTCAACATCGTGGGCATCTGATGTAGAGGAGGCAGGGTTTGGACAGGCAGGGAAAGAGGAAAAAGTCTGATATTTTTCTTCTCAGCTGACTAACGTTAGTTAACTACGCAGTTAGCTAGCCTACATATAACAGATAAATTCACATTCTAACAAACTAAACCACATCAAACTAAATTAAACACCTTTAATAAAAAGGCTCAGGCAGGGTTAGGTTAGGCGATGACTCAACCCAACACTCATTGGTGAGGGAGGTGGCACAGGCACAAAACCTTGTCCTTCATTCTGCATATATTCCTCTATATGTATTTAACATTCTATGAGAAAATATCAGTTGTATAAAAAAAAATGGAAAAGAAATTATATATATATTTTTAATCTATATATTGTGTTAAAAACGAATTCTGCCACTTTAAAAAAAATTAATTTTCATGAATCTCATGAACATGAATCACATGTAAATGAATCAACGTAAATGAATCACATGTAAATGAACCATATGAATGAATAAATAAATTAAAGACTTTAAAAGAAAATCTGTCTAAATGTAAGATGTTTTAGGTGAGGTTAACTATTGGGGGTTGGAGGATCAGTTTAGAGAACATATTATTTCTTTCTGATGGTTAAGTTCAGGGTTAGGGTTGGCCCCTGAGTTTCAACATTGGAAAAGGGAGTTTTTATTGGTTAAAAATTAGGTGATTAGAGTTTATTGTTTGGGTAAGCCCCTAGATTTCAAGATAAAAAATGGTTTTAATGGTTGGAATAGAAGTTCTAATTGGGTTTAAGGGTACTGGATCTATGTCACCCACCCATATTGTCCAACTTGTACAGATGAAATTTAATCTGGCCCAAATTTAGGGCCGAACCAGGAAAAAGTTCCATTAATTTTGTCCATGTTCCCTCTCAGATCCTTCTTCCTATTGATTACTCCCCTCCCCCCTGAGAAGAAATGCCTTTCTCTCTATTAATATATACCCCCACACACATTTTATATATAATATTATATTATATTTATATTTTTGTGTCACGATATGGAGGTTGAGACGGATGCAAGTGCAGATTTTTCAAGTTTAATAAAGAACTAAACAAAATACAAAAGACACTGACATTGGGGCAAATCACTGTGGCAAAGACTAAACATAAACCAAAGAGAAAAACACAGCACCAGGGACAAAGGTAAAGAAAGACAAATGTGAGACAAAGAGTGCAGTGATAACTGTGGTTAAATACACAAGTACTTACCAGGAATGTGATCCAGATGCAGGTGGTCATGTGACTGTGATGCAGTGGCTGCTGGGAACTGTAGTTCAGATTTCCTTCTCTGATTACATGACATAATGGTGTATGGTGTAATATGTGGTAATGTACGGGTATTACTCTGTGTGTGTGTGTGTGTGTGTTTATACAGACGCTGAATGTGTTGGCCACTCTTGGGTAACTTACCCAAAATACATCAGAGCATCATCACAGCTCTCATTACTGTGGATGTCCACACCAGAGACATCGTCACCGAGCTCATCAATGAAAGGGTACAGATGGCTACACGCCTTCTCTTCAGAGAGAAGGGAATCATGGGTATGGTCAGATCTGATTGGTCAGAAGGTGTTAATAAATCTTTTAAAAATAACTGCAGCTCTGACAGCAGTGCATATGCAAATCAGTTCCCAGGTTTATACAGTATGAACGCACTCATTATAAACTATCCACGCTATATCGTCAGCGAGAATGCCCAATTCGTATACAATGAGATCGTATATATATCACGTCATTTTGTATGTGTTCACGTAGGTGGACTCGAGCAGTAACTTTGAGTGGCAGAAGCAGCTGTGCTAATACTGGGACGTGGATCTGGATAAGTGCGTGGCCAGAATGGCTCTGTATCAGTACGTCTACGGATATGAGTACCCGGGAGCCTGCCTCCGTCTGGTCATCATCCCGCTCACAGTAAAGACATGTTAACAATATGTTAAGAATTCATAATGCATAATGTAGTGTAGTGCATGTTATTATAATAATATTTATTTAAATACTATGCGTAATGCATTACGGAGGCTTTATAACATGCTTCGAATGCGTAAAGATACGTTCGTGTGTGACCTTTCCATCAGGAACGCGTTTAATGTAAAAAAAAATCTTCTTGGAAATGATATGCTTGTGCTTGTTTGTGATGGTTTTTAGGACCGGTGCTACCTGTGTCTGATGGGTAACACCTCGAATAACATGTGTGTAGAAGGTGTGAGCTTGATCCTTTCACCGTTAGGCAGACAGAGCGTCTTGTTGTTGTCCAACACGGAGGTAATTTTCTCAATCCACAGGCACGTCCACAGGCACGTCCACAGGTACGTCACTCACCACCCACTTGTGCGTGTCGACGATGTCACTGCCGAGGGACAGTTTGATGGCACTCCACTCCACTGTGAGAGGGTCGTCTTCACCATACAGCTCGTCCATGCTCACTGACTGGGGGTTGAGCACGTCGGTCTCGATGGGCTTGTATAAGGGATTCACCTCGCAGCCCTCTGTCTCGTGGAGAGTGCGCAGTGCGTCAGCGAGGGCACGGTACGCCGTGGTCTAACCGCCTCTTGTAGGGCCCACCAGCGAGACGACCTGGTGCACCAGCATGGTCTCGTACAGCTGGATCACCTTGGCGGTCATGCTGGAGAAGAGTCAGGGAGCGGGCGCATAGAGCTGCCTCGATGTTCGACTGAAGCACGCCGTAGTCAAGCACGGGGACGCCCACACCAGGAAAGAGGTCCGACTGAATACCGCTAAACACACAAAGATTGGATTGACTCGACTGACACTAGGTTCAAGATTTTCAGATTATGGATGTTCAGATGTTCCAGGATTCTTTACTTTTCATCTGGTATAACATTACAAGGTGCTAATGTTATATACTTCAAATGCTTTAAAAAAAAGTTATATAGTATATAATTACAGCTTTTTAGTTGCAAAGAATTTGCAAATGTCAGTTAATTGTATTTCCTAATTTGTCCTGGAATTTCCTCCTAGTGCCTGATTCCAGTGATCCTGTGATAATGATAATGTTTTGTCTCTCCACTTTTGATTTTACGGGTTATTCAAATCCCTTGGTTTTGATTCTCTGGGTTAGTAGAATCCCTTGGTTTTGATTTTCTGGGTTATCAGAAATCCCTTGGTTTTGATTTTCTGGGTTATTAGAAATCCCTTGGTTTTGATTTTATGTGTAATTTGAAAACCCCTGGTTTTGATTCTATGTGCAAGTGGAATAGCTCTTTTCTTGAACATAATAGTAAGGTAGATGAGCTCTTTTTTAACCCTATTGGTAGTGATATCATAGTCTTCTTGAAACATATGGGTTATTTACTGGGTAAATACAATATAAATACTGGAGCTTAAGCTCAGGGTATCAGATCACTTCTGAGAATTCTCATCAGTGTGGATCTCGTGTGGTGGAACGGAACCAATAAAGCTGGACCCTTGCTTCTTCTCACTCACAACTGGTGTTTTTTTCTATCTCCAACTGGGCTCAGAGGTAGATGTGAGTATTGGCTTCTAAGTTGAATTTTAAGTGTTTTTGTGTAATAGGTTAAATAGGTTAAATTTGAGCCATGGCACATTTTTTACATTGGAAAAATCTTGCGGCACACCACCAACCAAAAATGTTACAGAATGACACTCTGTAGCCTAATACAGTATATATAATTACAATATAGTTTCTCAATTTATTTATACTCACTTAGAGTGAAACCTGGGCCTGTTTAGATGAACACAAAGCCGATATCCTGGCGGGAATTGAAGAAAGGCATACACGAAGCTCTTCAACAGCTTTCAGTCTCTCTCTGTTTTTAGTTTTTATAGCAGTTAGGCTTGAAAAGCTCAGCTCACACACATATGTTGTGGAAAATTGGAGCAATGTCAAAACTTTGTTGGCCAGAATGGGGAACTCCTTGGCAGCAGTCAACCAAAAACTGTCCAAAGGAAGTTCAGCAAATCTTAGCTTTAAACCACGATCTTGTTTCAGTTCAGTTAGTTCCTCCTGCTCCTGTAAAGTTATGTCCTTTCCAATAGCAGTCAAGGCATTCAGTGGAGGCTGAAGAGAAATAAAATGACAACTTCTCCTCAAGAGTTTTCAGATGTTTACCTATTACCTCGCACAGTGCAGCAGGGTGATCTTGCCGTTCCTCTGTGAGTGGGAACATCTCAAGGTTGGCACTTTGCACATGTTGTTGCCAGAGGTGCACCTTTAAATGGAATCCATTTATTTTATCCATGCTTGTAAGCAGGTTCTCATTTCGGCCTTGCAATCGTGTGTTCGGTTCATTCAGATGATGAAATATATCTGCCAGGTATGCCAGCTTTGCACACCACTCATCACTTGCAAACAGATTTGAGTAATCAGACCTCTCGTTTGTCAGAAACACTTTAAGTTCCTCCCGCAGCTCATACACACGGGCCAGCAACTTGTCATGCTACAACCATCGGACCTCCGTATGGAGCAATAAGGCTTTATGCTTCGCTCACATTTCCTCACACAAAGATGCAAATATACGACTTTTCAAAGGTCGTGTCTTTACAAATTCCCTATGTGCACAACATCATCCACCACAGGAACTAGTTCTGCTGGTAAAGTCTTTGCAACGAAGGTGTCACGGTGCAGAAAACAGTGTGTAACAATAAGATCTGGGTTTCTTTCCTTCACTCTGCTAACGAAGCCTTAGGTGTGCCCGACCATGGCTGCAGCTCCATCAGTGCAAACACTTGTGCAATTTTCCCACGTAAGTCCTCCCTGGTCAAGATATTCTGATGTGACCCAAAAAATTTCCTCTCCTGTTGTTTTTTCTGGCAGTGCCTTACAAAATAGAACGTTTTCTCTAATGGCATCTCCATCCACAAAACGCACATTGACCAAGAGCTGAGAATATCCGTAGACTCATCAGGTTGCAACGCAAATTTCCTACTGATGCGTATCTTTTCCAAAACATGGCTTTCGATGTCTTGAAACATGTCATCAGTACGTCTGGCGATTGTGTTATCTGAGAGCAGGAGTTTAGATATGTCTTTAACTGCGTCAGGGCCGAGCATCTCGTTGACAGTGTCTTTGCAGGCAGGTAGTATTAACGTCTCTGCCACAGTGTGGGACTTTTTTCATTTAGCTACAAGTTCAGCAACTAGCTTTGAGGGCTTTCTAATTTACCTTTGTGGTTTTTCTCATTAATGTTGCCTGTTTCGGTGTTTTCACGCAGGCAAACAAAATAGTCCATCGGTTTGTTTTGAAGCGACGGGTGTTTCACTTGGAGATAGCGTTTAAGGTTGCTTGGCACCATGGCGCTATTGGACAGCTTCTCGCCACACACCAAGCATAATGGAGTCGGGGTCATCTCATCGCTGGTGAAAGTAAATCCTAACGAAAGATAACTTTCGCTGTATTGCCTCGAGCTCACCGTCTTTGCTTTCTTTTTACCACCACTCATACTAGGCCCTTCACCTGGGTCACAATCTTGTCCAGGGCCCAGTTTGGAGTTTGCATTTTTCCTTTTTAAAAACTTCTCCATCACTGACACCACGACCTGTCGCACGCATCACTAATTCTCTTGTCTCTAAGAAGGTAGGAGGCAATTACCTGCTGCCACCCGGACGAATATTACATTACTCTGCCAGTCACTATATTACAGCACAGACACTCAACCATGGCTTATTATTTGCAGATAATAATGAATAAATTTTAATAAATAAGAATTTATGACTAAGTGAAATTGGACAATTTCTCACGGCACGCCTGACGATCTCTCACGACACACTAGTGTGCCACGGCACAGTGGTTGAAAAACACTGCTCTACGGTATGTAGACTGTATTACATGCGTGTTGAGCAGAGAGGAGATATTATAATATTATACAGTATCTGGAAATATAGCGTGTTACTGCTGCTGAAATCTGAAACCAAATTGCTGAGGATTGGTGGTTCAGTGGTAGAATTCTCACCGGAGGCCCGGGTTCAATTCCCGGCCAATGCAGTAGTGAGTTTTGAACGTTAAACCTTCACCAAAAGAACATTATAAGCCTTATCATTTCTGCCCAAACTAGACCAACTCCATAGGGAGGGTAACCATGCTCGTGAATTTCCTTCATTTGAACACAATCTGTCTGACTGTGGATTGGTGGAGTCCAAACACTTTAGAGAGTTTTTTTTTTTTTTAACTTTTCCAGCCTGATGAGCATCAACAACTCTTTTTCTGAGATCCTCACAAATTTCCTTTTTTCATACCATGATACACTTCCACAAACATGTGTTGTGAAGATCAGACTTTGATAGATCCCTGTTCTTCAAATAAGACAGGGTGCTCACTCACACCTGATTGTCATCCCGTTGATTGAAAACACCTGACCCTAATTTCCCCTTCAGAATAACTGCTCATGCAGACGCCAACAATGTCTGCACCATGCACGCTTCCTTTACAGAATGCGCTAAGCAAGGTCTTTACAAGAAAGATAGGATCCAAACCCACATGGGCTGTGCCCAGCGGATTGGCAGTTCATCACCTTAACCTCTTGCTGACATAGCTCACGCGTATGAAATTACACCCCTGTGTGTGGAGCAAAAAAGAGGTTTCGGTGCAGGTTCTTTGCCCCTGTCGTCTGGACTGCGGAATGCGTTCTGCGTTGACGGCCCTCCAGAGATGCCAGAGCCTTACAGCAGCTGTGGCCAAAAAGCATTGAAATACAGTTCACGGTTGTAAAACACATAGCCACAGTGCTAGCTCTTCACATTTCTCCACCCTCTCTAGTGCTAGCTCAGGAACCTGTACAAAGCTTCCCATTTGTAGGCCTTGTAGGTGTGAGACAGACTGCAACAAAGCCAGACATTGTTGTAAAGAGGAGGCAAAGTAAGAAGTTTGCCTCAAGGATGGGATTCGAACCCACACATGCAGAGCACAACAAATCAGCAGTCCATTGCCTTAACCTCTCAGCCACCTCATCCAAGGCCTGTGGCCTTTAACGAAAACTATGCAAATGAGGGTTTAATGTTAGCTGACTAGATGACTGCTTCTCAAATAGATTTTATTCAAGTCTTGAGTATGAGCTGTGCTGTCATATAAACTGAAGGGTGACGATGCGGCGAGACGGCCCAAAGGTCTCACAGAACGGGACAACTCCAGGTACCGACTACCTATGGACTGCCCATCTCAGCGAGTTAAATTTCTTTGGAAAATGTAACTTTTACCCGTGACCCTGAGAAGGATTACGCGGTATAGAAGATGGATGGATGGAAATGTAACTTATATCCTTGCCTGGATATACACAACGACTGTGGAAAAAGGGTGGCATGAACTGGGACGTTCGCGAGGCAGCATGCTACATGGTGTATAGCATGAAAGCTTGGGAGAAAAACCTGCGTAAAGCCTTTGCAGACAAGACATCACCCACAATAAGCTAATAACCCTGGCAGCGGTGGGATTCAAACCCACATCCCCGAAGAGACTGGAGCCTAAACCCAGCGCCTTGGACCACTTGGTCACACTACCCCAGGCTGAGGTGGTGGTATACCCATTCGTGGTAAGAAGGTGACCGGGTCATTCCCCCGGACAACAAGAAATCTGGCATGGGCGCGACAAATGGGCTGTTGTGCGACTCAAGTGAGTTTCGCTTAACCAGCTCTGTCAGATACATCTAACCATTTCCAGCTGAAGACAGAGCTAAGGCTAGTCCAGTTTAAATATTAGAACGTGGTATGGAGAGAAAAGGACATACATACACACATATACATACACACATACATACATACATATCTGTGTGTAAATGATGTAAAATACTTTCTATTTCGATCAACATTAGAAAAGGGTTATTAATTTTGTATTTTTATGATAAATAGTGCTATGAATATTACATAATGTTTGTTTTTATAGACGAGCCATTAATTGTGGTTATGTCTGAACAATACAATGCACAGTAATGAGCTGTGTCTGTAAAATATTACATGGTTTATATTACTGTGTCCCCTTTTTAACCCGTTCATGATCATTATTGTAAACATTACAAAGATGAAGGTAATGTTCTTCCCTATTTGTGGATATTCTCGAAGTGAAATAGATGAGGCCACCTAGGGAACATTAAGTTATCTAGGAGCAGTGATGAGAATGACGTATCTAATAACATTAGAAATACATTAATAATGTTATAATAGAAATCAAGGTGTGCACTTTAACATTATAAAATATACATACACAGCAAAATCCACAGAAACAAATCCACTCTATTGGAGTTCATTTCAACATTTTTAAAGTGTCCGGAGGGGTCCACACTCCACAGTGTCATTTTAACACTTTAATAGAGTTCACATCAACTCTTTGTATAGTTGAAATTGAACACTACTCAAATGTTAGTTTCTCAACATCAGTGTGTAGTGTTAGAAATTAATTCTCATAGGAGTAATTCATTAACTCAGTGTTAATTGCATACTATTAAATGAGTTGCCTCGAACTCTATAAAGTGTTAATATGCTACTGCACAATAAAAATAACATTTAAATGATTACAAATGTAAAAGGCAAATAAAGAAAAAAACCAAGTTGGTTGCTTTATAATAGTTTTCTTTTTTCAAGGCCGTTAACATTACTGACCCCTCAGGTCACGTCTTTCTAAATATAACAATTGGGCACTATGTACTCTCTTTGATTATTCTCATTAGAGCACTGCTGGTCAAATAGCCTAAAGTGTGTCAGTTCATTCACAGAGATGACAGAAAACTCATCCATTTGGTTATCTTCTATCCAGTATGCACTGAAGTGGTCATCATAGTACATCGTTTTTACATTGCAGGAAATAATGAAAGCACTGTCTTCATATATTATTATCTCACAGATCTTTTTGAACACAGGAAGATCATAGGTACATGCAGTGCACATGAACACACCAACCTGATACTCAGTACCATAATGTCTGACCCACTTTGTACTTGTAACACTCAAACAGGCTTCTAAATATAATGTCTGACTGAGTTCTTCCCCAACTTGCAAGTTACAGATGGTTTTTGATGCAGGGACCAAATTCAAACCTTCTAAAACAATAATTTTCATAGTTAAATGCCAATTGACGTTGATGTTGCTTTACTAACGATTTAATGAGATTCTTGAATTTTTTTGCCACATCTTTTGAAAACATTGTGCTTAGCTTCAAATCGCATTCACCACATATGGATAAGAGGTTTGATTTTTTTATGCATCTCAGATAGTGCATCATCAAGTGGTGCTTGGGAATCGACGTCTTGTCAGGAAACAAGTCTTTGAATAGAGTATGGTGATCACAGATCAGATGTTTTAAGTAACATATCATCCCATCAGTTATGGTGTAGGAAAACACTATATTGACAATCTGTATCGAAAGCAGGAGAAAGTTCCAGTGATTGTTATTCCTTTCAATGACCACCAAATATCAGTGGAGTGTTGTGCAGAAGACAAGATGACTGTATGGCATTCAAACCCAGGTGTTTGCCCTTATCATCCATTTTTAACCCACTTGGTTTGTTTTTACAGTCTGTGTAACCATAGTTAAAGCTCTGTATCCTATTTGACAATGTGTTCAAAGAGACATAGTCCTGTTTAACAAGGTACTCAAAAACCAGTTTAAGTTCATACTGTACCACACCCTCTAGCAGATCATGAATGATGACAACAGCATAGTTATCAGTACAATGGAAATACTGTAATGAATTGAGCACACATGACTTTTTGACACCATATATTGACCGCAGTTCAGGATTTTCATTTAGTGCCTTACAATGTTCAGTATGAAGCTCTTTGGAACGGAAAATTAACAGAATGATCTTCAGTAAATATAGATTGAACTTCTTCCTTACTAATTAAACAGAACCTACAGAAATTAGTTGCACTGAAATATTCCACAAATCCCAGCAAGCCATTTAAAGCCAAATTATCTCCTGTTACTTAAATTACTGAGCCAAACAATGGTTGTTCAAAACAAGGAAGCTGTATGCCTTCGGTTTCTAAGATTTTCAGGTCATCAATAAGGGGCTTTAGTATCACATCAAAACCGTATGTCTTAAGATCTTCCATGTAGAATAGAGCTGCAAGATGTACATTAATCAGTACAGAGTTACACTTTAGTGGAAGATTTTTTTTTTTTTTTTAGAGTAAAATAGATACAACCAAGTTTGTGGATCCCCCTCTTGGAACCTAGAGGATTAGCAGTTTCAAAATCGTTGTAATAGAGTAGAATCTGTAAAGCGTGCTTGTGCTGCGAGAACAGTGCATGGTTTTGGAAATACGACCCATCATTAATGTCTTTGTAAACTCCAATTCCACTCTGTTTGTCCTGTAAAAAGCTCTCTCTAACTTGACCGTTTTTGAATATGGATTTCAGTGTACCCAGAATGGGTACATACATGCACTTGTCCGTTACGGGAACCTGACTATAGATACCTGTATTTCTATCTCTGCACAAATCCATTCTCACCCCAAGAGCACATTCTTTAGGTTCAACTATTTCCCATTTCTCATCATAATATTTATGTCTCCTTGACTCAGTGTTTAATGCTGAAAAAGTATTACCTAAATGATCAAAACAGTGATTTATTCTTCTACAAGTGTCTGAACTTGTACTTTCAGGAGTAACAGTTTTAAGAACTGCATCTCGTGCTTGGATTTTAACATCATTAACAACTTCTTCCATTGAACAAACAATTGTTTGGACAGCACTTTCAGAAAGACCTGATGCTTGCAAATGAGCAACAATTGATCCACACATTGAAGCTGACTTCTAACAACAGGACTTTGTGAAGGATGTAAAGTGGCCTACAGAATTTGGGCGATCATTTGAACATTCCACCTCATATTCTCCCTGAGTGGAAGGATCCTGATTAGTATCAATCTCTTGATCCATAGTGTGACTATGTACCTTGCTGAGGTGTTTTCGGAAGCCACTACAAGTACAAAATGATAACGGGCGACCTGGCTCTCCACATTTTAAATGTAACTTTTTGCTAAGATATAAACCATATTGAAATTTTAAATGTTGACGAAGAACCAAACAAGTTCTGAGGTGTGATTTACATACAAAACATGTGAACATTTTCAAGGCTGTTAATCTCACTGCAGAAATCATGCTCGAAGTTCTTTAACATGCGGGCTCTGCTTTGCTCTTCCGACATCAATGTTATAGATGGTGGTTTGGATAAATGTGTAGAAATAACAAAGAGCTTCATCATATGAGAAACTGAAGACATAGTGAACTTTGAACAGTTCATCAAAAGCTGCCACTGACGTGTGCGCCTTACATGGGATCAGTTTTGGGTCGATAATAATGTAGAACTTTGGGATATCCTTCTTTCGCTCACTGATACAGAGGAGGAATGGTTGTCTTGTGTCAGCACTCTCAATGAAGGTAGTCACACTGGCTCCTTCCTGGAGGTCAGCAAAGGGACATAAAATAAATATTAAAATAAAACTGCATGTTTTTTTTACATTATCACTAGCACCGTCACATCTTGTTTGTAGGTGGAGTATGCAAAATGAGATGCAGGTCTCAGAATCCCAAAATAGTCTACACCTCAAGAGTTCCTAAAATTAAGATCTGATGTTTAAATATTAACTTTTGCATACCTTAAGACAGCTCACAAGATGGCTGGTTGCTTGAGCTGAACTGATCTTGGATGTTTGTTTTCTGGCCTCTTGAGGTTGGAGGGAGCAGATGCAGCTGCAAAAGGATTGAGGACACATCACTGTCCCATCGTAAAGACATCACAAAATAATTTAATGATCTCTCTTTAATTATTTTTTTAAAGACTGGAACATTTTTAAAATACAAAACAGTTTATACTGACCATTGTAGTCCTCAGATTCAGGTTCAGTTCCTGACAGCAGCTCGCCCATATTCTTAAGAGTCTTGCAGTCTGCAATGATTTTTGGCTTGAAGAATGTTGACCACTTTGCCAGGAACTTCTGAGACACTTCATCACCAAACATCATGGAGAAATCCTGGTCAATCTATAAACAAGGTTTGTACAGGTGTAAACATAACGGACATAAATGGATAAAAGGTCAAACACTAAAAATTAAGATCTGCTGTGTTATTTATGCATACATTTGGGATATAAAAGATTAGAACGTTGAATTTCTCAGTTTGGACCGGCCTGTTGTTGTTATGGTGATCATTGAACAACTCCTTTCTTTACTGTACCAGTGAACTCATTTAATAACTACAGAGAAGGTCATTTCCTTTTCAAAACTACTTCCAAAGTTAAATATTTTCTTACCAATCCAGATACAGCAAGGAAACGAGTGAACAAATCCAGGACAGAAGATGATGCATCCTTACTGACCACCTTCTGTCGATACTGGAAAGTCGCTCATCTTCTCTCTGACCACAGATTCATCAGTGGAATATCGTATTGTAGATATCGCCTCCCTGCACTCCTCACCAAATCGCTGTTGACAGGTTAACAGAGATTCTCGTCTGGTTTTTGGACCATCCTGAAGAACAGTCTTGGAATGACACCAGGAGCCAGCACAGGTGTTATGTTGAACCGTCTTGATCCTCCATGCAATGAAGCCAGTATTACCCTAAAGGATCATAGTAGTGTTCCTGTTTAAGAAAAGACCCAAACAGAGGCATCTCGTGCTTGGCTTCAAGAATGAATTACTCAACACAATAAGTTCACACAATGACTATATAAAATTACAAAAACAAGTGGAAAATACAAAGCTGAGCAACCTATAAACACTCATCTAAAACAAGATCATTTTAACTTTAAAACTATAAAAAGGAAGAAAATATAAAAACACACTGGTTTGGGTTTTCAGACAGAACTTACATATCCATGTTTGGAGAAAGGATCTTGGAGGTTTGGAAAAAGTGTCACAATTCCCAGTGCATAACTGGTCCTCACACTTGAGGATGGAATCATCCTTTCAAAATAAATCAGTTTACTTCGCAAGTGTGTATGTTTGCAAGAAGTTAAAGGATAAATTCTCCTTTTATAGCAACACAGAATAGCATTCTTTATCTGCACCACATGAATCTGTTGTGATGATAAAGGGAGGGAAGTGACCTCCAATTCTTACCCATGTAGCTCTAACATGTCTGCAACCAGGACGTTCACCATCTGTTTACGTGTGGCATCTGTTAGTGTTTTGGTCTTTTCATACTCCTTGAAGATTTCCTCACCCTTTGGATTGGCACTCAGAACACAATCAACTTTCTGCCAAAACATCTTACATCGTTATGACATGCTCATGGAAATTTAAGAGGATTTTTAATGCCTTTCCTTTATGTCGAGAATACATTTACAAAACACTTCTACAGATAAGTATCAATAATAAACAATTACGTAATTGGGTATTTTAAATGCATTTATTCAAAGCCTACCTGTCTTGCTTCATTCTGCTCCATTAACCCTGTTGGGTTCCTCCTCTTTCTTCTGGACTCCAGGACAATTGTGGAATCTGATGAATGGGATGAAGCTGGGGATAGTGGAGTCAGTACAGAGGAGGATGCTTGATCTGAGACCAGCTGAACATCCAGATCTACAAAATCACAGACAGAACAAAATCAATTTAAATGTACATGTATTTATCAGTAACAAAAGCATTTCAACAAATACTTGAATGGTTACATAAAAAAAAATAAAGTATATTATCTTCATTAAGTACTTTCCATATACGAATAAGATGTACTTAACATAATGATCAATAGTTTAGCAAATGATAATAGTTTGAGGTCCTTCAAAAACATATTTTAGACTCTGCTCCTAGGTAACTTCATGTGTTCCCTACGTGGCCTCATCTATTTCACTCGAGAATATCCACAAATAGGGAAGAAGATTACAAAAATAAAGGTAATGTATACAATAATTATCGTGAACGGGTTTTAAAAAGGGGAGAGAGAGTAATAGTAATCATGTAATATTTCTTGGCTAACTACCACAAACTTGGAACAGAATACCCCTTCAGGGAAACTGCCGTTCCTGAGTTTGGACACACGAGGGCAGTGAAGCTCCATCCAGCACAACGCCGCCTGAAACAGAAGGTAGCTTTGGGCTATTTTACACTGACGCAGCTCATCAGCGTTATTACTGTGCATTGTCTAGTTTTCACGTATCAAGGACAATACACGGAGCTTCTGAACTGTTTAACAGCATCATCATTATGATTTAATTTTTAAATTTTTAAAGCTGCTTTGAGACATTGTCTATTGTAAAAGCGCTATACAAATAAATAAAAATTGAATTGATAAATATACTGCTATGTATATTATATAATGTTAAAGTACACAAATTGATTTGTAATATGAAAATATTAATGTATTTCTAATGTTAGTAGAAATTTCATTCTCACCACTGCTTCATGTGTTCCCTACGTGGCCTCATCTATCCACAAATAGGGAAGAACATTACAAAGATAGGTAAAGTATACAATAATTATCATGAACAGGTTAAAAAAAGGGGAGAGAGAGTATGTTGGATAAAAAGTATCTCAGGTTATGTCTTTCAGTCGTCCTCCGTCAGCCTTCAGCCTTTACTTCTCTTAACTCTTAGTTCTGTGCTTGGAGCGAGAAAGTGTGGTTGACCGCAGAGCGTTCAGGCCTGGAGAGTGTGAATGAACACACACTGACGCATGCTGCTCACAGAGACATCCACCAACCACAGGTCACTTCTAAAACACTTTGGTCCCCATGGAGAAGCTTTGGCAGCAGCCACAGAAGTACCGAAGCTGGGGAAGTCCTTGGAGCTATTCATATCAGAGGCCTTCTCACTGCTGGTAGCCCAGGGTGCCTCCCTCACCACAAATCCATTGGAGGGCCCACGGGGTTCCTCAGGTTTGGCTGCTGCAGTGCCAGATGGCTTCATGTAGGCCATCTTGGCCTCATCTTCCACCACATCAGCCATACATTCCTCTTCCAAGTTCAGGAGATGATCTATGGCTTCATCAACCATCTCTGGACGGCCAGTTACAGTAACCAAATTGGGATCTGCAGCTCCGCTCTGAGGAAACCGAAGATCAACTTTAAATTCATCCATGATTTTGCGGATACCCTTGGTACGAGCACCAATAATGCGAGCATGAACTCTGCTGTCCAAGGTAATGTCCTCAGATATAATTTCCTCCAGTTCATCAACAATGCCTTGGATAGCATCACGTGCTGCTATAGCATTCTGCTCATAGCCGGTGATGCTGAGCTGGTCATGGTTCTCGTCATTTTTCTCAGGGAACTGGATGTTGACATCATGGTCAGTATGGATCTGGGTGATTATGGCACCCTTGCGAGCAATGATCTTGAGATGATATTTGGGATCCACAGTGATGGTCAACTTGAAGCTCCTGAGAGCCCGATCCTCCAGTTCAGCCTGCAGCCCTTTGATGCGCTCAAGAAGCCCTTCTTTAGGTCCAGGTGAGTGGCAAGGCCTGTAACGGAAATTATGTCGGACTGGAGCTCAGGAGCAGGCACTTGAATATTGACCTCAAATTCATCCATCATTTTGCGAATGCCACTTCCTTTCTGCCCAGTGATGTAGCGATGAAGCTCAAAAGGCACTTCTCCTTCAATGCTCACATGTACCAGAACCTTCAGGGCTTCCACTGCAGCCTCACGTCTCCATGCAATATTTCTTGGCCAACTACCACAAACTTGGAACAGAATACCCCTTCAGGGAAACTGCCGTTCCTGAGTTTGGACACACGAGGGCAGTGAAGCTCCATCCAGCACAACGCCGCCTGAAACAGAAGGTAGCTTTGGGCTATTTTACACTGACGCAGCTCATCAGCGTTATTACTGTGCATTGTCTAGTTTTCACGTATCAAGGACAATACACGGAGCTTCTGAACTGTTTAACAGCATCATCATTATGATTTAATTTTTAAAGAACGCACCCTCTTCTCTAGACATGGAAATGTTGGGGTTTTTTAAGTTTACATTGTCACACAGCAGCTGTACAGATATTTGGATATATTATTTCAATGTCCATTCTTAAACACAGATGAACAAACAAAGAAACTAACCACATGAAAAGGTTAGATAGACCAATGATTAAACACTACTCCGTTCAAATGAATACAGAGGCCTGCTCAGATACCACAACGTTTAAAAACCTCGACATTCGCGGCGTCATAAAGGGAACAACCGTCAAGCTTACCATCAGGAAACTTACAGAACTCTGAACGTGACGTCATAACAGATCTTATGGCTCGCTGCTCCGATTTGACTATATATGTCTGTGCGCGCGCCGGGGAGACTGACCTAGACACGGTATAAGGACAGCACACAAACACATTTAAAACATATTAACACATTAACATTATATCATGTACATAGCAGTATAGTTATCATAATAAAGTACACACATTTACTGCTAATAGTAACATTATTAATGTCTTTCTAATCTTATTAGTCATTTCATTCTCATCACTGCTCCTACATAACTTCGTGTTCCCTCGGTGGCCTCGTCTATTTCACTCGAGAATATCCACAAATAGGGAAGAACATTACAGAGATAAAGGCTTAAAATTGCTTGAATGATAAAAAGTCAATAAATACGAAATCACTAGATAACTTTAAAGGGTTTATTTTCTACAGAACATGAATACAATCCTTTCACTCAAAATAGGACTCCCCGCTGCAGACCCTCCTCCAACGTTTTCAAAAAAGCTCCTAGCGTCATATCTAGCGACTTTTTAGACAAACCTTAGCTACTTTCTGTAGAAGAGAATGGCCAGTACTGCCCGGTGAGTGTGAGGTCCTGTTTTCCCCCCGGAGACACGCCTCTCTCTGCGGCTACTCTGTTCAGTGAGGGGCAGAGAGGAGCAGCACATTCATTCACCTCTAACTTTCTCTCTGAGAGATTATTTTACATGGAAATATAGCACGAAATCACAGTGCACTCGTTGTCTTTAACTTATGTGTGTGGTGGTTTAGTCAGATGACGTCACGGTTCTAAAATCAGGATTTTAACAGTGTAGATCAGCAGCTTGGAAAAGGTTTGAAAGTGACTGCTGGTGAACATGTAGTCTCTTATTGGGCCGTGGTTCAGTCACTATTTCATACTCGTCCTGTTGTCTGACAACAGAAACAGAAAAATACGTAAATGAAAACAGCTTTATTGGGAATTTGGCTGTAAAGGGCTGACTTTAGGCAGAATGAAAATACGATGTAATGATGTAATGAATATGCTAATTAGTGCATGACATCATCTAGAAACGTGTGGACACAGTGCTCCTGTCACTCACTTGGAGTATTTTAACATTATAGTGAAGATGAATCAATGCCTGGGAAATACAAATTTAGTCCATCACGGCTGGGAAAAGGAGCTATATTAAAATTGGCTGTGTTTTTATTATTATTATTATCAATAATAATATTTTTTGGAATTTAAAAAGAAGAAATAAAGAATATGTTTGAATGACATCTCTTGTATAGTCTGTGAAAACAAAAGCATACACAGTATTTGAAAAGTGCTTGAAAGTCCTGGAATTTCATTATGAAGCATCTGTACAGACTGTTATATGTACTATGTGATTGATGTATTAAACATGCCTCTTGATTTCTGGGTTTAGCATAGTTATACCTCGGTTTGAGTTTAAAACAATAGCTAGATTTACTGGTAGAATAATGCTAGTTAAGTTTCTCTCACAAATATTATTGAGTAGATAAAGTATATTCAGTAGCTTTTCTGGGATAGTGAGAATTTAGGTTAATATAGTAGAAAACAAAACACTCAGATTATCCTGGTTATAAGAACTACTTATTCATCTGTACACCTTTACAGTTTTCACTGCAAATATATCATCAGCTTTATTGAACAATACTCAGAATCCTTGTCACCTCCCAGCCAATCAGTCATCAGTCATGATGAATTTTTGTATGGTTGGAAGCATGTTTAAAACACAGAAAGTGCTGAGATCATGTAAGAATGAGGTTTTACTCACTGGCATAAATGGGTTCACTTTAAACTTTGTTCCTTGCCTTAAACACTTACCTGCTTGAGAATTTCCAATGTTTGTAGAATGATGATTCTCAGTATAGCACATTACCAAATATTAATGGGCTTTTAATTTATTTATTTGTTTGTTTGTTTGTTTGTTTACTTTTGTGAGACAATTATGGGATTTTCTATTTAATACATGTTCTTTTTTTATGATTTTACATGATTTTTATCTTATTTGGCTCATCCTTGTTCATTCCCTTAAATCAACATTTCCCATTGTTAGTATCAGAATCTTATTTAACATGGAACATATTCAATAATCTGTAACTAAGACTCAATAAAGAAATTCTCATTACACAGAGTGTCCAGAATGTCTCTGAAACACTACAACCTATGATTAGCCACGGATTCCTTGGAGGACAATGTAGCAGTCTCTGAGGATTTCTTCTCATCACTCCACTGTTTAAAAAAACAACAACAAACCACTAAATCAGTGGTGCCCACACATTTTTGACTTGCGAGCTACTTTTAACAGGACCAGTCAAAGAGATCTACCTACACTAAACATGCGAAACATATATATATATTTGAAGTATACTCAGTATATATATATATGAATATACTGAGTATACTTCAAATATATATACACACACAATAATGTTCATGTACCTTGGATAACTGCATGAGCCCTTATGGCACACTACAATTCAGTACATTTTTGGTCATTACCTTACTCTGATGACTTGCACTGAATAGAATCAGCCAGGGTTGCATAGTCCGGACAGTAGCTGCTGGTAGCCAGCCTCAAGCAGGCCTCCAAATGATGATCAGTCATTGTGGAACGGTATTTGGACTTAATGATCTTCATGAGGGAAAAGGCTGACTCACATAAATAAGTAGAGCCAAACAATGCAGTCAAGGAGGTGGCACATTTCCTCATGTTTGGGTACTTTTCCCCTGTGAGTAAGTTCCAGAACTGTCCATGAGCCCTGGACTTCAGCTAAATGTCAGTCTGTAGTTTCAAAATCTCATCCTCCACTTCAGACGAGTTCAGGTGAAACAGCGCTGCAATTTTCGATGCGAGTGAATCAACCTCAACATTGTCCCTAAACGGGTAGCACATGAATGTGGCGAATGCCTCCAATAAAGCAAAGTCTTGAAAGCGTCTGTCAAACTCTGACCGACAGCTGTCAATCTGCTCCGTGTAGCGTGCAATGTTAAACTGCGCACAAGCCTTCCGCTGCGTCTCCAGATCTGACGGGAGGTTTTGGAAGTTCCCAAAATCATGGCTCTGCAGCTTTGAGGACAGAAGTTGCATTTTCCGTTTAAAGGCATTAACTGCGTTGATCATACTGACCACGGTTTTGTCTTTCCCTTGCAGCTCCAAATTAAGCTCATTTAACATGTTGGTCAGATCGGTTAAAAAAAGTCCAGCAACCACTGATCACCATTGACCTGGGTGTATTCTGCATGTTTAACAGCAAAAAGAAACTCGCTTATCTCCGGACAGAGCTCTCGAAATCTCTGCAGGAATTTACCCCTACTAAGCCGTCTCACGTCAGTGTGTAGCAGGAGCTGATTGGTCGCAGTGTGCCTTCTCCAGATGCGCACGGAACAGCCGTCTTTGAAGTGATCTAGCACGTATAGAACAGGCGATCTTTGTTGCCACATCCATGATCTCTTTCATGTTTAGCATTTTTGCGCATAAGGCTTGTTGGTGTATTATGCAGTGGTAGTTAAGGAAGTCCGGGAAAGCATCGTCTTCCCTGCACTTGGCAATGAATCTATTTGCGCTGCCAACCATTGCAGGCGCACCGTCCGTGGTGACTGATATCAATTTGCACACTGGGAGATGGGTTTTTTCAATGAAGCCTTTAAAAGACTGAAAAATGTCCTCTCCCTACGATTTCTCTCGCTAGCCTTTAGCGCTGGCGCGTTTGATCGCACATGCTTGGTGAGAGAAAAGACGAGATCTCAGACTGGCTGCCCTGTACATCAACTCTAACATCTTTTTTTTTTTGAACGGCGATCTACCCGCACATCCTTTGGGATCGACCGGTCGATCGCGATCGACGTATTGGGCACCCCTGCACTAAATACTGGCTTCTTCTTCTTCTTCTTTTATTTTGATCGTCAGTGCTCAACTCAAACCAACCGCAGAATTATTACAATTATCAGGAATGATTGTGTCTAAAATCAACCACTGATTATATCCCACTTGTTTGTTTCTAGATTGTATGATTTATTTAGCCAAATCTAAACTCACCTCTCCATTTGTGTAACTGGATACTCAGGATAATGAAATTTCAGTCTGGTTTCTTTAATTATAAATAAAACTATCAAATAAAAATGAGACACACTTTTAGCACAATGCACTCTCAGATCAATAGTGGCTGACTGTATTCCCTTTCAAAGGGAACTTCATGTTGCATTAGCTTAACACTATGGGTAGCGCCCTTGCTCTGAAGCTTATATTTTTTTTAATTAGCATATGTCTACCAATATGTAATACGTCTAGGTCAGTGGTTACTATAAGCTGTATTTAATAAAAATAGAACCAGTATGTTTACACACACACACACACACACACACACACACACACACACACACACACACACACAGGGTTCTATAGTTTCACAGAACATCATACCACCAGCAGCAGTCTGGACTGTTGACACAAGGCAGGTACATGCTGCTGATGCCAATGTCTGACCCTATCATCTACATGTCACAACAGAAATCAACATTCATCAAATCAGGCAATGTTTTTCCATGCTTCAACTGTCCAGTTCCAGTGAGTCCACGCCCACTCTAGCCTCAGGTTCCTGTTCTTGGCTCACAGACAGGAGTGGAACCTAATATGTTTGTAGCTTATCCACCTCATTTGGTTAGACGTATTGTATGTTGCAAGAGGGTTTTCTGCTCCCCACACTTGTAAAGAATTATCATTACCATAGCCTTTCTGTCAGCTCAAACCAGTCTGTCCATTCTCCTCTGTCCTCTCTCATCAACAAGGTGTTTGTTTTTCTCCACCATTCTGTGTAAACTCAAGAGATTGCTGTCTGTGAAAATCCCAGATCAGCCTCTAGAATTCTCAAACCAGCTCGTCTGGCACCAACATTCATACCATCATCACTGAGATCACTGAGATTCTGATGTTTGGTGTGAATATTAACTGAAGCTTACTGAAATACTTACCTGTATCTGCATGATTTTATGCATTGCGCAGCTGCCACACGAATTAGTTAATTTCTTTTTCAAACACATCCTGCAAAAGCAAATAAGATCAGCACTCCAGCTGCTTTGAGTAGCCTAATGCAAAATGTATTCAAAATACTATTTTTCCTAAAACAGATCATTAAGAACTCCAAAACACCTGAAATTGGATTCAAGGCACTGTATACAGTGTTACCACCACTGAAATCACCATTTAATTACATATGCTTCAACAGTTAAAATATACAATAAATGAATAAATACATTATTATTGTTATTATTATTATAATTATTATTATTATTATTATTATTATTATTATTATTATTATTGATAATAATAATTATAATAATAATAATATGTGTCATTTATATAGCGCCTTACTCATAAACAATGTCGCTTTACAATTACAATGTTTCAACATGCGGTAGACTAGATTTGAGAAAAAATACGATTTATAGTTTAAAAAGAAATATTAAATTTCTCATCAAAACATGATTACACTGCTTATGCTAAGCTTAATTTACACAAGTTTCTAATTACAAGATTGAATTATATAAAGTGAGCGTGATCGATTCATGTAGTATTAATGTAAACCCATTACATTATGAAATCTTGGGGGATGTTGGCACTGACAGGTACTATAACTATAGTATTTAAATTAACATGATTCAAAGGTGTGTGATAGAATAGCACAGTGTTTTAATAAATTCAATGCTAATGAATATTAGGTGCTATTATTAATGAATATTATCCTGGTGTCTAATATTTTTTGAGAACAGATTCATATTGAAATACAATGAATCTGCACATTTTAACAGTTCAAATGGAGAAGTTATTAATGTTTTGTCACAGTAATGATTCTGTGTCTCATTGCCAAAATGAAAAGCTCTTAACTCTGAAAGTCAATTAAACAATGTTTGAAGGAGAATCTATAATAAATGCATCATCAGATGACTAAAGGGAACGCTGGATGATCCGTCACATCAGTTTTAGCCTGACATTTTTGCTTTTGCGTCACACATTTGTACAACAGTTTTTATGAATCAGACATTGATTGATTCATAAATCAATTATCTCGCTGGATAAAACCTATACCTATATTATATATGTATATATTTATGTATGTATAAAATGTAAATGGAAGGTTTTTGCTTCATGTTTTTTTATACTTTGCTGTAGACCGTCATTTGAGTCAAACTTATTTGCATTTGAAGAAGACAAAGTGCATTTGCCTTTTAAAGAAACTAAATAATCATTTAGTGAAACACCAAGTGGACAGCTCAGAGTTTAAAGGGTCAAAGAGAGGACTTTCTGATCTATGTCGAAGAAGGTAAGAAATCTCTCTAAACTGTGCCTTTATTTTGGCACAATGAATGATATATTTGTTATATGATGCACTTCATATAATTTGATGTGCACAGTTAAAGTCTGATTATTAAGTGGTGGATGGTACATTGCTTCCTCAATTGGCTATTTTCTTTTTAATCCTTGAGTGCTCTTGTAAATTGTCTAAAGTTGGTATCTTTCTAGTTAAGCAGAAAATGGAGAATTCACAGAGGCCCATGCTTTTTCTTTTACTTGAAACTCTGATTTCAAGTATCAAACTGATTTCAAGTATTTTAAAAAATCTCGTTTTACAGTACACTATGATTGATTTAATATCACTTGTCATATAAATTGTCATCATTTAAAAAGACAATACCTTTTATAGATTAAAAAAACAACCTATCAAATGTTCCTATAATGTATATTTTTTGCGCAGGGATATGCATTTTCTCATTGCAGTCGATTCTGACCCATCAGCAAGGTAAGAATACAGTATAGTAGAATACAGAAATACACACACACACACACACACACACACACACACACACACACACACACACACACACACACACACACACACACACACACACACAGACACACAAATGTCTGAGACCACATTGAAAATCTGGATTTTTTTTTTCTCTTTGAAATAAATAGGTCTTAGAATTTTTTAATATTTAAAACAAAGAAAGTAAATGTTTAATATTTTGGATATTTAATTTTTTAAATTCTGCAACTGTAAACATTAAGAAACTCTGAATCTCTTGTAAATATTTTAAAGGTTCTACTTTTTTTTTTTTTTTTTACTGAAGTTGTAGTCAATAATACAATTTCGAATGAAAATTCTAAAATTAAATTTATAAAAATGTAAAATAGAAACATTTTCCACTAGTGCTCTCAGACTTTTGGCCCTGACTGTGTGTGTGTGTGTGTGTGTGTGTGTGTGTGTGTGTGTGTGTGTGTGTGTGTGTGTGTGCGTGCGTGTCTGTGTGTATGTAAACAAACTATTAATGAAAATAAAATTTTGTGTAAGATAAATGAATGAATAAATATGTTCTCTTCTCCCCTCCAGTCGATGTGGCCTTAGGAGGAATAGCAGTACAAACAATTATCCTGCTTACTTTGCTATCGATGACAACAAAGCATCTAACATGAATTTCGACTCATGTACTGCTACAAATCCTCAGTATAACCCATGGTGGAGGGTGGATTGTTGGCGGTGTATGATATTAGCAGTGTAATCGTCACTAACAGAGGCGACTGCTGTTCAGAACGGATAAATGGTGCTGAGATTCACATTGGCAACTCCTTGGTCAACAACAAACCCAGGTGAAATATAAAAAAATAATAATTTATATAAAAATATCGGCCTAAATGAGTAAGAGTTTATTTATAGAATTTTATTAACATTTTAAAAAGCTTGCTGAATATAAGGCTTTGCAATTTGGTAACAAATATTTGTATATATTTACAACTCTAATGAGGCATTACAACATTCCAGTAAAACTGTTCTTTATGTAATATACATAATTATAAAGCACTTTAAGACTTAATAAATATATTGTGAAATATTTTAAATGACATTAATTAATGCTTAAATAGTCACTCATAAGTTTACTGTAGTATTGCTCATTTAGTACTGTACACTTTATTTTACTGAAGTATAACTCAGCATCATTTAAACAAACTTATTACAGAAAATGTAGGTAAAATATATTACTGCAGATCTTTATCTGATTGGCAAGGACATTTTTAATTGTATAAATTGTGTAATTCTGACATGTAAATTGACAAGGAATGAATTACTACTTACTGAAAGTAGTTCTGGCTACATGCCAAATTGCAGGTTTAAATGAATGCTCTCACTTTAACACGTTAGTCCTATAATTAAAACTTATACAAGGACATGGATAGATATTAGAAAACTGCAGTATGTCTCTCTCTCTCTCTCTCTCTCTCTCTCTCTCTCTCTCTCTCTCTCTCTCTCTCTCTGCGTGTGTGTGTGTGTGTGTGTGTGTGTGCTATACAGTAACTACATAGTAACTTAACTACATAATAAATTTCCTCATCTTCCCTCCAGTCAATGGGGAATCCGTCTATTTCTTAGAAGGAATAGTGACACAGTGTCCTGCGATGGACTGGCACTCTGTCCAGGGTGTACCCCGCCTTGTGCCCGATGCTCCCTGGGATAGGCTCCAGGTTCCCCGTGACCCTGAAAAGGAGTAAGCGGTTGAAGATAGATGGATGGATGAATAGTGACACAGTATGAAGCACAGAAGGGTTTAATTAGGAAGGTTTTTATTTCATTTTATTTTCCTTTCATGGGAAATTCTTTAGAATGGAGGGCTGCATTTTTCTTATTAACTTTGTGGGAGAGAAAAAATAGAGGGTGGTGTATGAATGACTGTCTATAGCTGCTATAATGTAAGGGATAACAGGAACTAACTTGTCTCACAGGTGTTCTGTAACATTAAACATGACTATAAACTGAGAAAAAGTATGATGTGTCATTCTTTAATAAAATAATAATAAGAAATTCTTCTGCACACTCTGGTATGAAAATAATCAACGTCAGGGTGGTGACAGATTTATTAAACATTATTAACTTTGGATTTAACTTAATATGTAAAACTAAATACAGTTCCCCTCATTTCTCTCTCTCTCTCTCTCTCTCTCTCTCTGTGTGTGTGTGTGTGTGTGTGTGTGTGTGTGTGTGTGCGCGTGCGCGTGTGTGCGTGTGTGTGTGTGCGTGAGTACAGTGGAGCAAGTGAAGCGTGTTGGTGAGAGCGTGCGTGGAAGACTGAGGTTTTTTTCACTTTCTTTCTCTTATTTTCCCCTTCTACAGTATCTCACAAAAGTGAGTACACCCCTCACATTTTTGTAAATATTTGATTATATCTTTTCATGTGACAGCACTAAAGAAATGACACTGTGCTACAATGTAAACTAGCATTACCCCTGCGCAAGGATGACACGCAAAATCGTGAAGCGTTACCATATTTTTTGGAATCCAATAGGGCATGGACAGGTAAACAAAGGAAAAGAAGTGAGTTCAAATGGATACACAGATTAAAAACATGGACTCCCGGGGGACTCAATGAGAGGGGTAGAAATTTATGGTAGGACATCGGTTTAAACCATAACATGAGATTAAGTTCCGTATATGTAAAGCTGGGGAATGGGTTAAGAGTATAAATAAGGAATTCAGGTACTAAAGGGAACTATAGAATAACATTATCCAACAATAAAAAGAATATGGGTTTGAAGATTGGAGGGTGGAATAGGGGATCAAGGGAAACCCTTTTGATTTTGATGGTTTGATTTTTATTGTGTGTATTAGAAGATTGAATGAAATGCGTGTTGAAGCACTTACCTTTCTTTTTTCAGAAAGGATTAAAGCACTTACAGATTGCACCCTACCACAGAGAGTGGGATTGGCACTTAACTTTTTAAGCACTTACCTTAGATCCCCAGTCAATCATCCAGTATCGAACCTGTAGAAAAGAGAAAAACAAAGCACTTGGAAAACCATTTCACACACAACCCAATCCCTTATCCCCAATTTCCCATCTCAACCCCCTAACCCTACCCTGACCCCAAACTGAACCCTAAACCTAACCCTAACCCTAACCCCCTAACCCCTAACCCTAACCCCCTAACCCTAACCCCCTAACCCTAACCCTAAACCTAACCTTTGAACCCCATCGCTGACCCTAACCCCAACCCTAACCATAACCTTGGAACCCCACCACTGACCCTACCTTTGAACCCTATGCCTGACCACAACCCAAACCCTAAACCCAACCTTTTGAACCCCATTGTTGACCCTAACATGAACCCTAACCATAACCTTGGAACCCCACCACTGACCCTAACCCTAACCTTTGAACCCCATGCCTGACCCCAACCCTAAGCCTAACAATCTGCTCATTTTCAAATTTCATTCCTGAGCCTAAGCCTCACTCTAACCCTGAATAGTCTGACTTTTGATCAGAAAAGGATAGACATATAGGCCACTAAAAACCAAATAATCCATTTTTTGATAAATACACAGATCAGTCCTCATACACAAAAGACAGAATAAAACACTGAGAATATTACAAATGACAAAAGAGAAGGAAGATGGAGATGTGCCAGTGCACATTTAACCTGAATCAGGGGACTTTAAGTAAGAAATAAATAATTCAAAAACCTAACCCAGCCCGTGCCTTCTTATCTTTCTTCCCCTCATTGACACAAGACCTAAAGGATCATTTTAATAAAAGATAAGTATAGAGACTTTTAACTTGAAAAAGATCCTACAGGACCAAACAAAATGGTGGACTGATTTGGGAACTTTTATTTTGACAACTCTACTGAAATTTTAGTCCAATCATTAACCACTCATTTAAATCCCTCATTTTGGAGGGAAAAATAAAGCCACAAGGCTGCTCCTTGGGAGGTTACAAAACTCAACCAATCACCATCAGATTTACTCACACTCGACCACACCCACAACTTAACCACACCCACACTAGAGGTATAAATATAGGCCCCTTTGCCCAAGGTAGTTGATAATCCTCTGAAGAAGCATCTTGGATGTGAAACGTTAGGATTTTACTGAAGGAACCGCCTAACAGTTTTTCCTCTTTTTCTAGCCTTTTATTATGTTATTACAAAAACTTTGTTTTCAAACAAGAAAAATTTAATAAAGTTTAAACTTTTAAGTGAAACCGGGAAAGGAACACAACAGTGTCAAGGACATCAAGCCACAGACCAGCCGAGTCGACGAGGAAACGAAAGACCAGGAGGTAATCAGGAAATCCTCGGAAAGATAAAGAAACTGGACGGTGAATTTTCTGAAGGAAGCGAGAAGGCTTGAACTCTTTATCCCCCCCTTCCTTTTCTTTCTTTTCCTTTTTTTCTTTTGTTTCTTTCTTCCCCTTCTCTTCCTTCCTATCCTCCCTGTATCCTCTGAAAACGGCTTGAGAGACTCCGCCCACAAACACCAACGGTCCAAAAAAGAATCCTGGATCAAAGGAAGACCGTCCGGATAAAAACCAAGGACAACACTCAATTGAGGACTGGCGAACAGATGGTAGGGTAAGAGCGGTCTAGGTTATGGTGATGTGGTTGATGATTGTTGTTTTCACCAGACACTGTTGAAGTCTGCTCACCGGAAAGGTACAAAATGAAGGCGTGGCACAATAGATTTGCTGTTTTAGGAGACCATGAGCAAATTGGGGAAGGGGAAAATACAAACACAAGCATCACCAAGCAAACACAACACGTTTGATAAAACACTGACAAAAACATACTTCAAGTTAATACAAGCCACACACCACATGCAGATAGTGGAACACTCCCTGCACACACACAACCATCTGGCTGGTATGTACAGACAGGTCAATAAACTCACACAATTCATAAAACCAGCAACACCTAATGACACGATCACAAAAAAAAAAAAATCAAGCAAAACACACTCACATGGATGAACAATAACATGCTCATCTTACAGGAACATTACACACAAGTTACACATAACCTTATGGATGACATACAGATTTTCGGGGAATTGGAATGGACAGTGGCGGTGAAATGGGCCAGACATAGGTTTAAACAAAAACTGACAGACAGCATGCTAGAGTTCTGTAAAGATAACATACAACACAATCAGCTTCACATAAATCGGGCCCAATTTCACACGCCACTGCCCTTCAAAGGGCCGGTTCTCCATAGGCACAGATTTACAATCCACCTATTGAGCACACTTTGAATAATGTTATCCAGATCCACCATTTACAATCTAACTCTCCCATATCTGTTGCCCCGTTAGCAGGACTTGGACACAGACACGGGCAAATCAAAGTCCAGGCCCAAGTCCACGCCCCAGAGGTGAGTCCAGACACACCCCCCCAAACTTAAATGGGATAGAGTCACGGTAAAATTGAATCTACCTGATCTCTCTCAGGTCCGACCAGCAACCACGCCTGTGGGGGAGGATGACGATACAGATGGCACCACTGTTAACACAAAGAGGATAAGGATGACAAAGGGTATTGAACGGAGTGAATCTCGTGCTGAACCCGCTCTGAATCCGCCCCTCCTGAACATATCACAGTGGCAAAATCTGATAGAGTATCCTCGGACTCCACAGACGATGGGCTTTTAGATATCATCGATTTAGATAAAAAACCAAACCGACATATCAACACCGACAGGAAAGCGATAGATTGGTCCATCAACATTCGAAAACCCATAGTATTCATGGGGGACTCCAATCTCAGTCGGATCCCTGTAATCAAAAACCCAAACACACAAGTCGACAGCTTTCCGGGGGCCAATTTTCTACACATGGTCAAAATCCTGCAAAAACAAAATCCACATCCACTGGTACACAAGGTAATCCTGTCCGGGGGTTTAAATAACAGGGGACAACATCCACATAAAACGGCCATAAAGCAACTGCAGTGCCTTTGGAGAGCGGCTCAATCGATATTCCCGAATGCCACAATCCACACACCGGTTATTCAATTCTCAGAATCCTTACCTCTACAGGAGCAGCAGAATCTGGAGGTATTGAATAAATACATTGTGTCACACGGGAGTCCATTGTGGGAATTGAACAGATTGTTTTTCAGGGTCGAGAGAGATCATATCCACTGGACCGCGGAGACGGCACAACGCATGTTCGATGGGTGGTGCGATCAGTTAAACTATTGAAGACTGAGACGTGCAACAACCAGTCGCACTCCAATATCTTCAATCTGTCAAAAACTTTTCATTTATCACAGGGAGAGAGGCTGCTGCTGGAGAAGGGGCTGACCTTCATCCCGACGCCGGGGGCGGGGCGGACCTTGGGGATCTTAAGAGGGATGTCCATCTGCACAATAGAAAGTTAAAAATCTTGAATTATTTTGACTTCCACACACAAACCGATACCACCCCATTTGTAGAAACATCCAAATGGGAACCCCCCATTGCAGCATGTAACATACATATTCAACGACTGATTAAACACAATCACAGGGCCATAGGCTCAAACAGAACCTTTAAAACATCGGACAATTTATCACCCGCACAGAAAAGGGCAATCCGTTCACTTAAAACAAACACTGACATCATCTTAAAACCGGCAGATAAGGGGTCGGGTATTGTCATTTTGGATAAAACTCAATACATGTTCGAGGCTAAAAGGCAATTGAATAACACCGACCATTACATCCCTTTGGAACACTCACTACAAACCGAAACTAAATTAATGATACAGAACGTCTTGAACGGGTTGCATCAAGAAAAATACATCAATCTGAAACAGAAACACTACTTAATGGGTCCAGACGTTCCCAGGCCTAGACTATTCTACCTATTACCGAAAATACATGCTGCACCAGAAACATGGACCATCCCAGGTGAGATCCCCAGGGGCCACCCAATAGTGTCGGAATGCGGGAGTGAGTCCTACTGCACGGCCCAATACATCGATAGCTTCTTAAATCCGCTATCACAAACACATCGCAGCTACATAAAAGACACGTATGACTTCATTGCCAAAATACAAAATATCAGTATCTCAAACGATTCATTTCTTTTCACAATTGACATAAACAGCTTATACACAAACATATCAACGGATTTAGGACTAAAAGCTGTTCAAAACGCTTTCGGAAATCACCCGGATCCGCACAGACCAGACAAACACATTTTACAACTCTTAGAAATAGGTCTAACGCGGAATGACTTTGAATTTGATTCACGATTCTACTTACAGGTTCAAGGTACAGCAATGGGCATAAAATTTGCACCTGCCTATGCAAACATATACATAGCGGAATGGGAAACATCCCTTCTAGACAGGTGAAAATTTAAGCCCCTAGTTTATTACAGATACCTGGATGACATCTTTGGGGTTTGGCAACACGGAATGGAGGAGTTCGATCGATTCATCCTACTTGCAAACACACATCATCCGAACATCACAATAAAACATAACGCTAATAGAGAATCCATCCAGTTTTTAGACACCACGGTTTTCTTGGGTGAACCTGTTGAACAGTCCAGGGCACTCAAGACCAAAGTATACTTCAAAAATACAGATACACATAGTCTTCTACACAAATCGAGTTTTCATCCGAAGCACACGTTCAAAGGGATAGTCAAGTCCCAACTGATACGGTTCTATCGCATTTGTACGGATGAGAACGATTTCCACGACACCGCTCGAGTTCTGTTCAAAGCCCTTAGACATAGGGGCTACAGTCGTAGATTTTTAAGACATATCAAAGCCACAACACTGAGGGAAATAAAGACTCCACCTCCAGACACCCTGCTGCCGGGCCCCCAACAGGTCATCCCATTGATAACTACCTATAATCAACAAACACTAGCCCTAAATAAAAAAATCAAAAACAATTTTGAATGCACTCAACACCAACTACCGGTCTTGCAAAAATTCAAAGTCATTTTAGCGTATAGAAAGAACAAAAACCTTAAGGACATCTTTGTCCGCTCCAGATTTAGCTCAAAAACCCTCAGGCAGCGGTCTCCGTGGCAAGTGTATTATAGGAAAATAAAATACGCTTCAGGCACACCCATAACACAAAATCTAAACTTGAACACAAACAATATAGTGTACTGTATAACATGCGCATATTGCCGGAAACGCTATGTTGGGGAAACTAAAAACGCACTAGTAGTAAGGTTAAAACAACACCTACACGACGTCAAGAAGAACAACAAAAATACAAAACTGATTAACCATTTTAAAGAACACGGTGTAAATCATTTAACAATTTCAGGGTTGGAATCCAATAGGGCATGGACAGGTAAACAAAGGAAAAGAAGTGAGTTCAAATGGATACACAGACTAAAAACATGGACTCCCGGGGGACTCAATGAGAGGGGTGGAAATTTATGGTAGGACATCGGTTTAAACCATAACATGAGATTAAGTTCCGTATATGTAAAGCTGGGGAATGGGTTAAGAGTATAAATAAGGAATTCAGGTACTAAAGGGAACTATAGAATAACATTATCCAACAGTAAAAAGAATACGGGTTTGAAGATTGGAGGGTGGAATAGGGGATCAAGGGAAACCCTTTTGATTTTGATGGTTTGATTTTTATTGTGTGTATTAGAAGATTGAATGAAATGCGTGTTGAAGCACTTACCTTTCTTTTTTCAGAAAGGATTAAAGCACTTACAGATTGCACCCTTCCACACAGAGTGGGATTGGCGCTTAACTTTTTAAGCACTTACCTTAGATCCCCAGTCAATCATCCAGTATCGAACCTGTAGAAAAGAGAAAAACAAAGCACTTGGAAAACCATTTCACACACAACTCAATCCCTTATCCCCAATTTCCCATACCCCTAACCCTACCCTGACCCCAAACTGAACCCTAACCCTAACCCCCTAACCCCCTAACCCTAAACCTAACCTTTGAACCCCATCACTGACCCTAACCCCAACCCTAACCATAACCTTGGAACCCCACCACTGACCCTACCTTTGAACCCTATGCCTGACCACAACCCAAACCCTAAACCCAACCTTTTGAACCCCATTGTTGACCCTAACCCCAACCCTAACCATAACCTTGGAACCCCACCACTGACCCTAACCCTAACCTTTGAACCCCATGCCTGACCCCAACCCTAAGCCTAACAATCTGCTCATTTTCAAATTTCATTCCTGAGCCTAAGCCTCACCCTAACCCTGAATAGTCTGACTTTTGATCAGAAAAGTATAGACATATAGGCCACTAAAAACCAAATAATCAATTTTTTGATAAATACACAGATCAGTCCTCATACACAAAAGACAGAATAAAACACTGAGAATATTACAAACGACAAAAGAGAAGAAAGATGGAGATGTGCCAGTGCACATTTAACCTAAATCAGGGGACTTTAAGTAATAAATAAATAATTCAAAAACCTAACCCTGACCCTAACCCTAACCCTAAGCAGCTGTTATCTGCCTTGCTACAAAAGCTCAATGGAAGGGAAACCGCTCCCAGCCTTTTTCGGGCGCAGACCTCTTGCTGATAGGTGAACTCGGCGACCAGTACTTTACGGAAAATTTTCCAGTCACGCACAGAGTCTTGTTGAGCAACGAAAGAGCCAGGGTGGCCCTTTGGCTGTTGCCTATGGTCTTCTGATGAGAAGAGCACATACGTACACTTTTGTTCACCAGAGCTCAATGGCACAGCGTGGCATTGGTGGTATTGTGGTGAGCAAAGCTCCAGTCCAAGCAGTTGACCTGTGTTCGATTCCTGGCCAGTCCACGGGTTGGAACTTGGAGCTTCTCGAGGTACTTTATGGTAGTTGGCACAAAAGGAAGGAATCACCTACCTGAAAATAAGTTGGTCAACAGAATGTGCCATAGGCTTCTCTGCAGGCCTCATACGACTCTTTCTGCTTCCCACTTGAGTTCTTAGTGCTCTCTTTGCTGTTTGTAAACACATCATTATGCATCGGGGGCACATTTGACCAGTGAACAGGGGCGAAACCGTGAGAACACGCGGTCTCTCCGTGTCCGTCTCTTGTTAGCGACAACCTAGCCTGCAAACTGTGATGAGAGGTGTACATTTTCCGCGATCAGCCATCTATATAGTCAATGTTTTATATTTAATAAGCAAATATGTCTATATGCTGATTGGTCTTAAGCAGCGTTGTCCAATGTTCAGCTTTTCATTCCAATCTAGCAGGAGCCACACCTGATTCCAATTGTTGGCTCCGCTGATCTTGGCTTTCAATAGACTAAAGTGTGGCTTCTGCTTGGTTAGAATGACAACCTGCGACCAAACTGGCCCGTTCTGGATAAGACTGGACAACCCTGATCTAAAGCAAATAACCATTGAGGTAAGTGCCACTTTGTGAGTTCTGAATCCGTCATGCCGACTCGATGTCACTCGATGAACAGGGAAGGAACCGGTAGATGCGAAGACTTCCCACGGTTGAGGAATGGCAATTTCAGGTTGAGGGTGCGTTTGCTTTGCGTTTTCCCGCTTGGAGGTTAGGAATTACAAGTTGCAACCTCGAGTCAAGCGCATCATTAGTCTTGTCTTCTTGATGAAGGAAAGAGCTAGGCTTCCACATTCAGAGGAAAAGCAGAGACTGCCTGTGATTTTGCAAGCAGCTGTTAACTGCCTTGCTACAAATGCTCAATGGAAGGGAAACCGCTCCCAGCCTTTTTCGGGCGCAGACCTCTTGCTGATAGGTGAACTCGGCGACCAGTACTTTACGGAAAATTTTCCAGTCACGCACAGAGTCTTGTTGAGCAACGAAAGAGCCAGGGTGGCCCTTTGGCTGTTGCCTATGGTCTTCTGATGAGAAGAGCACATACGTACACTTTTGTTCACCAGAGCTCAATGGCACAGCGTGGCATTGGTGGTATTGTGGTGAGCAAAGCTCCAGTCCAAGCAGTTGACCTGTGTTCGATTCCTGGCCAGTCCACGGGTTGGAACTTGGAGCTTCTCGAGGTACTTTATGGTAGTTGGCACAAAAGGAAGGAATCACCTACCTGAAAATAAGTTGGTCAACAGAATGTGCCATAGGCTTCTCTGCAGGCCTCATACGACTCTTTCTGCTTCCCACTTGAGTTCTTAGTGCTCTCTTTGCTGTTTGTAAACACATCATTATGCATCGGGGGCACATTTGACCAGTGAACAGGGGCGAAACCGTGAGAACACGCGGTCTCTCCGTGTCCGTCTCTTGTTAGCGACAACCTAGCCTGCAAACTGTGATGAGAGGTGTACATTTTCCGCGATCAGCCATCTATATAGTCAATGTTTTATATTTAATAAGCAAATATGTCTATATGCTGATTGGTCTTAAGCAGCGTTGTCCAATCTTCAGCTTTTCATTCCAATCTAGCAGGAGCCACACCTGATTCCAATTGTTGGCTCCGCTGATCTTGGCTTTCAATAGACTAAAGTGTGGCTTCTGCTTGGTTAGAATGACAACCTGCGACCAAACTGGCCCGTTCTGGATAAGACTGGACAACCCTGATCTAAAGCAAATAACCATTGAGGTAAGTGCCACTTTGTGAGTTCTGAATCCGTCATGCCGACTCGATGTCACTCGATGAACAGGGAAGGAACCGGTAGATGCGAAGACTTCCCACGGTTGAGGAATGGCAATTTCAGGTTGAGGGTGCGTTTGCTTTGCGTTTTCCCGCTTGGAGGTTAGGAATTACAAGTTGCAACCTCGAGTCAAGCGCATCATTAGTCTTGTCTTCTTGATGAAGGAAAGAGCTAGGCTTCCACATTCAGAGGAAAAGCAGAGACTGCCTGTGATTTTGCAAGCAGCTGTTAACTGCCTTGCTACAAATGCTCAATGGAAGGGAAACCGCTCCCAGCCTTTTTCGGGCGCAGACCTCTTGCTGATAGGTGAACTCTGCGACCAGTACTTTACGGAAATTTTCCAGTCACGCACAGAGTCTTGTTGAGCAACGAAAGAGCCAGGCTTCCACTTTCTGGGGAAAACCAGAGACTCCCTTTCATTTGATAAGCAAATGTTAACTGCTTTGCTACAAAAGCACAAAAGAAGGAAATCTGCCCTGTCCGAGGTCTCGCTTTCCGGCTGTTCCTAGAGGACCTGATCCTACAGTGATGACAACCGGTCAGTCATTAAAGCAAAGTTCAAAATTGCTAGCTTGTTTCTGCCCAGTCTCGAACCAGGGACCTTTTGCGTGTGAAGCAAACGTGATAACCACTACACTACAGAAACCATGACGGGGTGGTCCTTTGGCTGTTGCCTATGGTCTTCTGATGAGAAGAGCACATACGTACACTTTTGTTCACCAGAGCTGAATGGCGCAGCGTGGCATTGGTGGCATAGTGGTGAGCATAGCTCCAGTCCAAGCAGTTGACCCAAGTTCGATTCCTGTCCAGTCCATGGGTTGTAACTTGGAGCTTCTCGAGGTACTTTATGGTAGTTGGCACAAAAGGTCTGCGCCCGAAAAAGGCTGGGAGCGGTTTCCCTTCCATTGAGCTTTTGTAGCAAGGCAGATAACAGCTGCTTGCAAAATCACAGGCAGTCTCTGCTTTTCCACTGAATGTGGAAGCCTAGCTCTTTCCTTCATCAAGAAGACAAGAGTAATGATGCGCTTGATTCGAGGGGTAGGGTAGACATAGCCAGGGAATAAGAGGAACAATACAGAGCAGCAAGTAGTTACACAGACTCCTGAATGTTCTCAATAACCATTCATTTCATATAAACATCAACCAGAAAAACTGAAAATATATGTACACACTGTATTTCACAATAATTAACAATGGTCAAGTCCATCAAAAACGCAATTGTCCAAGTCTGTTAAGTTCAGTACCCCAACTAAACTTTCTAAATCTTACGGTTCGGTCCCCATTTGGGCGCCACTCTGTAGCGTGGTACCTTATGGGGTTTGGACGCCAGACAGTTCAAATTAACAGTCATTTATAACTTATAATTTGGACATCACTCAGAATAAGGCTACTCAATTCCTACAAAATAAGTTTATTATTATTTATGCAATAAACATAAGAAAATACAGATCGTTTCAGTCATAGAAACCGAAATAATGAAAACCAAAAAGTTCCCTACGTGGGATTAATAAATGCACCCATAAGGAAACAAGGCTCTATTCATAAACGAAAATTTTCACGCACAAAAGGCAGAAAATAAAACATTTAACCCCAAAATAATTCTTAACAAAAACAAAAAAGTTGTTCACTTTAAAAGCTGCACTTCAATGGCGGTGATTTAGGCATACGGGAGTTCGTGAACCCGAAAGCATGGGAAACCGGCAGTCAGATTCCGCTTAACACTCTGAGTTCTTTACAGACAGTAACATCCAACGATTTAAACATACTGGTTCTCCACAAAAGTATTAAAGAAAGGATCTCAAACCCGTGATGTGCCTCCGAACCCTCAAAACACCTTGGGAGAATATTCCCGAAGTGTTCGCCAGCCTCCTGAATCAATATCCACAAGGTTATAATCCACAGTAAGAGCATTAGCATGGTCCTTGGCAAACGCACACCATCAGTTCCGCCATTCCCACCTGGCTCTCATTTCCGCGTCCCGCTTTCTCTCACCTAGTCACCTGTTCTTTTTATTGCTTCCTAAGACCCCACCCTTCTCTTCATCTCTTTTTTTACTTCCGTTAATTAAAACACCACGGAATGGAACGGACTCCGCTTCTGCGTCACTAAATGGTAAAATGGTAAATGGTGCACTTATATAGCGCTTTTACCCAAAGCGCTTTACACTGTGTCTCATTCACCCATCAGTGGTAGCAGAGCTGCCATGCAAGGCGCTAACTTCCCATCGGGAGCAACTTGGGGTTCAGTGTCTTGCCCAAGGACACTTCGGCATGTGGAGTCATGCTGGCCGGGAATCGAACGGCCAACCCTACGATTAGTGGACAACCCGCGCTACCACCTGATCCACAGCCGCCCCTGTCACTGTGCAGCTATCTGTTACAAATGAATGGGAAAATATCCTTGGCATCCCTGCAATTCAAGGATGTTGTAATTGGTAAGTTGTGATGTCAAAAGTATCTGTACCAAGTTGATACTAAAATTTTAAAAAGAATGATACGATAAGTTTTTTTTTTTCAGTACCGGCAGTACCAAGTATTCTCCTGCTTTCTGATTGACTTCTTTTGTAGGTATTAATTAACCGTGATTTCCACTCAGCCATCTTACTGGAATTTGTGTAGGTTAGGAATAAGACTGAGGATGGAGTTGTACAGTTTTGTAGTGTGTATCATTTGTAAATATTGTTAACTTCTTTACCATAGCCATGCTGAGGGAGGTGTTGACTAAATTAGAGATGGTGCTGGACCAACAAACCACTGAGATTGCTTCAACTATAGGTGTTCCAGGTGCAGTCTTTGGAAATTGATGAAGATTTACTGCCCCTGCAAGACCTTCCTCGACTGTGTAGTCTGGAGCAAAGGATGCAACAGAGCCCAGATTACAAGCAAAAACTGGTGAGAATTTTTTTCTTTTTTGTTAACAATTGCTTGCACAATTACACAGCTACTGAGAGTGTTTGTTTTCTCAAGGTGACACTCTCGTACTCAAAGCACAACATTCAACACCACTTTGATATGAGGGAACAGTTATGACCTAATCTTTGGTAGAGGAGCAAAACATGGAAAGCACACAGGGCAGGGTAACTGCAGGAGTAGTGAGAAGCACTGACAAAGTTGACAAGGCAATACGTGCTTATTAATTATTTATATTTTATATTATATTATTGTTTTAAAAATCATCGGTTTCGAGTAAACTGGTTGGCGCTTATTGACAGGGCGGATGTGCTCGACTGCACCTGGCGCATACTGAAGAGGGTGATTGCTAACTCCCTGGCAAAGAACCTCAATTGGAGGGGAGTCAATGGAAAGACTTCACTGGCCACTCTCGAACTTGGAGAGGTCATGATTGGTAAGTATATCTGTTTACATACAGAATTAGCCGCCTCTCTCAGATGATATGTAAGGGGTAATCCACGGCTAGATGTGCATTAAACGATTTTAGTGCATGATGTGGAGGAAAAGAACCACTCGTTCAAATCGTCACCTAGCCATGGATTACCCCTCTTATACCATGGTCTTTCTACAATTAATAACGTTAAAGCTGTCATTGATTTTAGAAGCACAAACTTTGATTAGATGTTTAAAATGACAGTTAATTTCTATTAGTTAGGTCGTTAGATCTGGAATTTTGCCCGATATAAATCAGACACAGAGATAAAGTAGTGTGATGAGATTACATTTATTTGAATGAATTGACAGATATCTATCAGAGACAGAGAGATTAAGCATGTATGAATTACCTGCATCATGTGCCTCTCAGCAGTCAGTCAGTGCGTTTACATGGACAACAATAATCCACTGTTAACGCGATTAAGACGATACTTTGATTATGAAACTACCATGTAAACAGCAATTTTTAATTACCTTAATCTGATTAAAGTCAAGTTACTCGAAGTAAGCACTAATCGAATTAAGACATGTCGAGTACTCCTGTTTTAGTCGCATTATCAACGTGTATTACAGACATGTAAACACCTGAATCACATTATTAACGTCGTGTGAGTTTTCACCGCATTTTGCGACAGGACACGTACACACACGGCAGTGCTCAACATTTTACAGCGAACAAGAGAGCACGGCTGCGTCCCAAACCGCATACTTGCCTATTATAGGCCTGTAGTGGGGAAAATACATCTATCTCGGCTACTATATAGACGCTAAGTGCACGGTTTGGGATGCAGCCCACGGCTTCAAGCAGTTGTCTATTTGCACGTACAGCATGACAAATCAATAACTGCGCTTAAAGCGTTCATAAAAAAATTAAATAAAAACACCCAAAACTGTATACTATACCATAACGAAGACGAACTGTATGTTGATACATGAAATTCTGGAGGGACATCGGACGGCGTGGCGCGGTGACGTAATGATGCGGGCTGTTAATCTAATTATGTTCTAAAACATGTAAAATGGGAACATGACAAGAGTATTCTAAAAGCGACTCATGTAAACACCATAATCACGTTATTATCTTACTCAGAGTAAGGTCAATAATTAGATTACTGCTGTCCATGTAAACATAGTCAGTGTTGCGCAGCAGTAGTGTAGTAAAACTGAGAGTTGAATTACTTCACAAACAGTGATGGTAACACCTCATTGCTGAGAAATATAATGTAACTTTTCACCAGCAAAGATATTTTTTCTTTTTTTGTTAAAGTTGCAGACAGCGCCGGCAAGAAGTGTCTGTGTGTACGAATGTATGTTCACGAATGTCTGTGTATGCTCGAGTGTCTATGCGTGTGTGTATGTTTGTGTGTGCATGTAGGCTGCGCGTTGATTTAGAAATGCTCACAGTGATCAAACTGACTGGAACTACCTGTGCAATAAACGGTTATAATGCACACCTTCCAGCCAATCAGAATCCAATATTCACACTGACCATGGTATAAACGTAATTAATGCTTAAGATTCATAATAACCTTACGATATGTATTGCTTTCTTCCAATGTTCATAGAAACCTCTTCACGGCTAAAGCTGCAGAGATGGAGGTTGAGGGGACCATGAAGAGGTGGCTCCAGCTGGCATCAGATCGAGAGTGTGGGCGCAAGAGAAGACTTTTGAAAACTTTTGCAAAAAGAAGGTATTTAGAGTGTTTTAACTGTGGTGTCTTTGTTAATTTGTTAAAATGTTCATATTATAGTCTATTTTTGATTGTTTATAAAAGTCCTTGCTGTTTTTAAGTGGTTGAAATTGTGTGTGTGTTGGTAGCTGGGTGGCTATACAGTTGCGGTCGGAAGTTTACATACCCCTTGCAGAATCTACAAAATCTTAATACTCTTAACAAAATAAGATTTATCATAAAAATCCTAAGTTTCTTATTTAGTACCGCCATGAATAAGCTATTTCACATAACAGATGTTTACATATAGTCCACAAGATAATAGCTGAATTAATCAAAATTACCCCATTCAAAAGTTTACACACGTTTGATTCTTAATACTGTGTGTCGTTACCTGAACGACAGGTCCTTCACATACTTTTTTATGCTTTTCCTGCATATTTTAGCCCTTTCCAGTAGCGGTTATATGATGTTCCGATCCATCTTTTCACACTGAGGACAATCGAAAGACTCGTACATGACTATTCCAAAAGGTGCAAACATTCACTGATGCTCAAGAATGTAACAGCATCCATTAAGAGCCTGGCTGTAAACGTTGTAAACAGGATGATCATGTAAATTTTTTTGTCTTCTGTCTACAATATATTTTTCGCCACATGTTGATTCCATGGCGCTGTTCCGAAGCTTGGTGTTTTCTTTTTTTAAAATTTTTTTTTTTTTTTTGAAGATCTACATTTTGAATGGCCTCCGCTACCGCGTAAACCAGTTAATACTTTATTGGCTTTATTTTTTCGGCTTTCATCTCTTTTTGTTTATTTCTTTTTATTTGTTTTAAGTCTTTTGGAACAAGTGAGCAGATCACACAGTTATGTTAGATTAAGTTAGAATATATTAGAGTAGATGTGTATCTTTTCAATAGTTGTATAATTAAATTTTGGGTCATTGATCTTTTGCTCTAATATGAAACCTGTCAAGTTATTTTAAAAGAATCAGTGACCATAATTTTACTTTTACAAAACATGCATAACTAAGTAAATTCTTTTTATATATTTAATTTATGTTAATTGTTCATATCTATGGGTACTATTCAGGCCATCAGCAGGAAGAAAAAAAAAATCCCTGGGAGAATCAACGTGTCCTTCAGGAGAGGCCCATCAGGTGATTTACTTCGGGACTCATCTGAAGAGGCAAGAAGCATTAAAGACAATCCTTCTTTGCAACAGAAGTCAACACCTCAAAGAAAAGATGTGATCAGGAACAATACAGCCTCCCACTCCGTTCAATCCACCTGCTAGTGGTGTTCCTGAAGACGTACCTCTGACACAGGCAGCAGTTGAGAAGACACCAAAAAAACAAATTAGATCCTGTTTAGCTTGTGGTCAGCCAAATTCTCGTTACATGGGTGATGGCTCCTCTGTACATTTCTTTTAGCAGGCTGGTGATGTTAAATACTTCTACTGCTCCAGGAATGTCTTTGAGGCATACTCTGCAGAGGGCCTTCTGGTCATCTGTGCAGGTTCTGCCACCAGCCACTAAAACAAGGACCCAATAGCCCTCATATCCACACTGGTTTCCCTGGAGCGGCAGGCAGATACATTTACTGTGCTTCTAAAGTGCTCTCCCTGTATCAGGCACAGGGAATGAATGCAGAGACGACATGGGCAGAGTTTCAGCAGTCCTCATTCTATGAGGCAGAGAGGCAGAGGTGGATTGTTGAAAAGAGAAAATAACTTTGTTGTGAAACACAGTATTTAAGGTCTGTGCATGGCATGTCTGATTGCAAGCCAAGCACAAGGTTGGATTTTGGTAAATAGTTACAAATCCTGTGTAATACTGTTGTCCATGAATCTCATTCTATGTCTTCTGTGTTCTCTCTCGCTCGCTCGCTCTCTCTCGCTCGCTCGCTCGCTCGCTCGCTCTCTCTCTCTCTCTCTCTCTCTCTCATTGTGGAATTGTGTATAGACAACATTGTATTTAAAAAAAACAAAGCAAAATTGTCCTGTGTATTTGTAAATATGTTTTATCTAGCTTGTATTTGTAAATGTTTTAAAATCTTAGTCCTTATTTGGAATACATTTTCAATAACTTACTATAACACACCCTGCATATATTATTTCGATAGTTATTTTAATTTTGACAAACTGTTAATTTCACATTCTTCTTTAACAGTTAATTTTACACACTGAAAGAGTATCGGAATAGTAAATGTTGACAATGCCGCTTTTAAAAAATTACATAGATACAATATGTAACAGATAATATAATATAAATATTTGAACCGATGTTTTTACGTTAGGTTCGTCCGACCCTCCTCCTGGATTTTCCTCGCTTTCTATTGGCTAGTCAGCGCTCTACACCTACGTGTGACTGGCCCCCGCGTGGCAGGTGAGAATTCTACCACTGAACCACCAATGCTTATCTTAAAAATCCATGGACTTCGCAGAGTGCGATTTAAAACTGAGTATTGTGCTGCTTCAGCAATTTGGTTTAAAATTCTAAAGGAGAATCTCTTCCATATTTCAGCAGCATGGAGTTTGTCCATTACCCTAGTTTTGGGCGGAATTGATAAGGCTTGTGAAGTGCTTTGGGTGAAGGCTCAAGCAACACAAACGTCTCCAAAACTCAGTTGTGCATTGGCCTGGAATCTAACCCGGACTTCACAGAGGGCGCTTTCCAGGTAAGTATTGTGCTGACTCAGCAATTTGGTTTCAAAATTGACAAGGAGCATCCTAAGGCTCTTGTATATTTGAGCAACATGGACTGTGTCTGCTACCCTTTTTTTGGACAGAATTGATAAGGCTTGTAGAGTTCTTTGGGTGAAGGCTCAATATTTAAAACTCAGTCGTGAGTCGGCCAGGAATCGAACCCCGGCCTCACGCGTGGTCGGTCAGAATTTGACCACTGAACCACCAATGCTTATCTTAAAGGAGTAAGGACAATGCAGAGTGTGCTTTTCATTAAGTATTGTTCTGATTAAACAGTTTGGTTTCAAAATAGAAAAGGAGCATCCTAAGTCTCTTGTATATTTCAGCAGCATGGAGTTGGTCTAGTTTGGGCAGAAATGATCAGGCTTGTAATGTTCTTTTGGTGAAGGCTTAACTTTCAAAACTCACTTCTGCATTGGCCAGGAATTGAACTAGGGGCCTCCCACGTGGCAGGCGAGAATTCTACCACTGAACCACCAATGCTTAGTTTAAATTACTAAAGACTTCACAGAGTAAGCTGTTCAGGTAAGTATTGTACTGCTTCAGCAATTTGGTTTCAGATTTGAAAAGGAGAATCCTAAGTCTCTTCCTTATTTCAGCAGTCACACACTATATTTCCAGATACTGTATAATATTATAATATCTCCTCTCTGCTCAACACGCATGTAATACAGTCTACATACCATAGAGCAGTGTTTTTCAACCACTGTGCCGTGGCACACTAGTGTGTCGTGAGAGATCGTCAGGCGTGCCTTGAGAAATTGTCCAATTTCACTTAGTCTTAAAATTCTTTTTTATTAAAATTTATTCATGATTATCTGCAAATAATAAGCCATTGTTGAGTGTCTGTGCTGTAATATAGTGACTGGCAGAGTAATGTAATATTCGTCCGGGTGGCAGCAGGTAATTGCCTCCTACCTTCTTAGAGACAAGAGAATTAGTGACGCACGCGACAGGTCGTGGTGGCAGTGATGGAGAAGTTTTTAAAAAGGAAAAATGCAAACTCCGAACTGGGCCCTGGACAAGATTGTGACCCAGGTGAAGGGCCTAGTATGAGTGGTGGTAAAAAGAAAGCAAAGACGGTGAGCTCGAGGCAATACAGCGAAAGTTATCTTTCGTTAGGATTTACTTTCACCAGCGATGAGATGACCCCGACTCCATTATGCTTGGTGTGTGGCGAGAAGCTGTCCAATAGCGCCATGGTGCTAAGCAAGCTTAAACGCTATCTCCAAGCGAAACACCCGTCGCTTCAAAACAAGCCCATGGACTATTTTGTTTGCCTGCATGAAAACACCGAAACAGGCAACATTAATGAGAAAAACCATAAAGGTAAATTAGAAAGCCCTCAAAGCTAGTTGCTAAACTTGTAGCTAAATGAAAAAAGTCCCACACTGTGGCAGAGACGTTAATACTACCTGCCCGCAAAGACACTGTCAACGAGATGCTCGGCCCTGACGCGGTTAAAGACATATCTAAACTCCCGCTCTCAGATAACACAATCACCAGACATATTGATGACATGTCTACAGACATCGAAAGCCATGTTTTGGAAAAGATACGCATCAGTAGGAAATTTGCGTTGCAACTTGATGAGTCTACGGATATTCTCAGTTCTTGGAAAATGTGCGTTTTGTGGATGGAGATGCCATTAGAGAAAACTTCCTATTTTGTAAGGCACTGCCAGAAAAAACAACAGGAGAGGAAATTTTTTGGGTCAAATTGGAATATCTTGACCAGGGAGGACTTACGTGGGAAAATTGCACAAGTGTTTGCACTGATGGAGCTGCAGCCATGGTCGGGCACACCTAAGGCTTCGTTAGCAGAGTGAAGGAAAGAAACCCAGATCTTATTGTTACACACTGTTTTCTGCACCGTGAGGCCTTAGTTGCAAAGACTATACCAGCAGAACTAGTTCCTGTGGTGGATGATGTTGTGCGCATAGGGAACTTTGTAAAGACACGACCATTGAAAAGGTATATTTGCATCTTTGCGTGAGGAAATGTGAGCGGAGCATAAAGCCTTATTGCTCCATACGGAGGTCCGATGGTTGTAGCGTGACAACTTGCTGGCCCGTGTGTATGAGCTGCGGGAGGAACTTAAAGTGTTTCTGACAAATGAGAGGTCTGATTACTCAAATCTGTTTGCAAGTGATGAGTGGTGTGCAAAGCTGGCATACCTGGCAGATATGTTTCATCATCTGAATGAACCGAACACACGGATGCAAGGCCGAAATGAGAACCTGCTTACAAGCATGGATAAAATAAATGGATTCCATTTAAAGGTGCACCTCTGGCAACAACATGTGCAAAGTGCCAACCTTGAGATGTTCCCACTCACAGAGGAACGGCAAGATCACCCTGCTGCACTGTGCGAGGTAATAGGTAAACATCTGAAAACTCTTGAGGAGAAGTTGTCATTTTATTTCTCTTCAGCCTCCACTGAATGCCTTGACTGCTATTGGAAAGGACATAACTTTACAGGAGCAGGAGGAACTAACTGAACTGAAACAAGATCGTGGTTTAAAGCTAAGATTTGCTGAACTTCCTTTGGACAGTTTTTGGTTGACTGCTACCAAGGAATTCCCCATTCCGGCCAACAAAGTTTTGACATTGCTCCCATTTTCCACAACATATGTGTGTGAGCTGAGCTTTTCAAGCCTAACTGCTATAAAAACTAAAAACAGAGAGAGACTGAAAGCTGCTGAAGAGCTTCGTGTATGCCTTTCTTCAATTCCTGCCAGGATATCGGCTTTGTGTTCATCTAAACAGGCCAGGTTTCACACTGAGTGAGTATAAATAAATTGAGAAACTATATTGTAATTATATATACTGTATTAGGCTACAGAGTGTCATTCTGTAACATTTTTGGTTGGTGGTGTGCCACAAGATTTTTCCAATGTAAAAAATGTGCCATGGCTCAAAAAAGATTGAAAAACACTGCGTTACACTACACAATTTAAGAAGCTACACTTACTTCTGCTTTTCTACTTTTTTATTTCTGCTTTTCTACTTTTCAGTTTTGGAGCAACAACAACAGCAACAACAACAGCAACAACAGCAACAACAACAACAACAAAAAAGTGTTGGCACAAAATAAAGCTTATTTTCCATTCCAGGTTGCAGGTATTCGCGGGTGCAATGCAACACTGTTCCACACACAAATAACTCTTTTGAATGGTTAAATGACTAAAATCAGAAAGCGCCACCAGCATATCTGACAAAGATGACTCATGAACCAATTCTTTAATCACTAGCTGAAAACGACGTATTGAATTTACACAAACGTCAAATAACAAATACAACATTCTACTTTCTCATGAATATGGTATAGTGCATTGCTTAATCAGCAGTTTTTCTTAGAAAGACAACATATTTAAATTGAATTAATTTAATGAAACCACACATCAAGCTATCTTTTCTAACAGAACATTAAATTTAGCATTAGCTCCCAGTTCCAGAAAGTTCTAGCCAGACATTCAGGGGGAAAGAATCAGAACAAAATGTAAAATAAAAAAAGTAGTGAAAGATGAAAGTGAAGGAATAAACGAGAGGTTTGTGTCTTAGTTGTTGAGTAATTAAAAACAAAAAAAAAGCTGTGAGAATCAGCGTTTGTCACAACGATGCCAAACGCTCTGCGTCTCCCGACTATTTCTTTGGGATTGTTCCCAAACTGAGAAATCAAGGTTCTTCAGTCATGCTTCCCCCACAATCAAGCTTTGGAGTTGACTCCATATTCACAATGACTATAGAGTCGACTCCAAAGCTTGATTCCTTTGAATCGACTCTATTCCCATTACCTGGTATCTACGAATTGACACCAGGTATTAGGAATCGCCCTGTTAATCATGATAATGATCCTATGTACTTAATACTGTGGGTTGTTCCCCTAACCTTTAATTCGAGATTTGTGCTGAATCGATTCTTGGAACAGACTCACTTAGTGTTGCAATCGATTTCAGAATATTAGCAAGGGTTTGAATCGTTATCATTTCCCTTGCTTCCATTTGTAGGAAGCTGCCTTAATCACGATGAACCCAGGCTACGCAGGCAGGACCGAGCTCCGGGACAACCTGGAGGCCGCTTCAGATCCGTCTCCATGATTGTGCCTGACCACGCCGTCATCGCAGAGGTGTGCTCGGGTGCCGTCATTCATTACATTATGTAATGAACGCAATAACGGATGTATTCTGGCGTGTTACAGAACCGTTTCACGTTGTCTTTTTTGCTGTAGGTGGACTTGTGAGCTGAGGGCTTCAAGTCCAGTGAGACTCTGGCGAAGAGGTCTCTGATGCGAGAGAACCCACACCTGAGTGAGAACGTGGTGTTGATTAGAGCACTACGATACTCCAACCTGCCCAAGTTACTCAAGGATGACGCAGAACTTAAAATAAAATAAATTGATAAATAGTAAAGAACGCCAAAGCTTACATATGGAGTATCAAAGGTCATTATCACAGGATCACTGGAATCAGGCACTAGGAGGAAATTCCAGGACAAATTAGGAAATACAATTAACTGACATTTGCAAATTCTTTGCAACTAAAAAGCTGTAATTATATAACTTTTTTTTTAAGCATTTAAAGTATATAACATTAGCACCTTGTAATGTTATACCAGATGAAAGTAAAGAATCCTGGAACATCTGAACATCCATAATCTGAAAATCTTGAACCTAGTGTCAATCGAGTCAATCCAATCCTTCTTGTGTGCGTTTAGCGGTATTCTGTCGGACCTCTTTCCTGGTGTGGGCGTCCCCGAGCACGACTACGGCGCGCTTCAGTCGAACATCGAGGCAGCTCTATGCGCCCGCTCCCTGCAGCCCGTCTCCAGCATGACCGCCAAGGTGATCCAGCTGTACGAGACCATGCTGGTGCACCAGGGCGTCTTGCTGGTGGGCCCTACAAGAGGCGGTAAGACCACAGCGTACCGTGCCCTCGCTGACGCACTGCGCACCCTCCACGAGACAGAGGGCTGCGAGGTGAATCTCTTATACAAGCCCATCGAGACCGACGTGCTCAACCCACAGTCAGTGAGCATGGACGAGCTGTATGGTGAAGACGACCCTCTCACACTGGAGTGGAGTGCCATCAAACGTCCCTCGGCAGTGACATCGCCGACACGCACAAGTGGGTGGTGAGTGATGTACCTGTGGACGTGCCTGTGGATTGAGAAAATTACCGCCGTGTTGGACATCAACCAGACGCTCTGTCTGGCTAACGGTGAAAGGATCAAGCTCACACCTTCTACACACATGTTATTCGAGGTGTTACCCATCAGACACAGGTAGCATCGGTCCTAAAAACCATCACAAACAAGCACAAGCATATCATTTCCAAGAAGATTTTTTTTTTTTTTTTACATTAAACATGTTCCTGATGGAAAGGTCACACACAAACGTATCTTTAAGACTTCACTCTTTCACACGCCGATAACGAGCGATAAATGCATTCGAAGCATGTTATAAAGCCTCCGTAATGCATTACGCATAGTATTTAAATAAATATTATTATAATAACATGCACTACACTACGCATTATGAATTCTTAACGTATTGTTAACACGTCTTTACTGTGAGCGGGATGATGACCAGACGCAGGCAGGCTCCCGGGTACTCATATCCGTAGATGTACTGATACAGAGCCATTCTGGCCACGCACTTATCCAGATCCACGTCCCAGTATTAGCACAGCTGCTTCTGCCACTCAAAGTTACTGCTCGAGTCCACCTACGTGAACACATACACAAAGACATGTGATATATACACAATCTCATTGTATACGAATTGGGCATTCTCCCTGAGGATATAGCGTGGATAGTTTATAATGAGTGCGTTCATACTGTATAAACCTGGGAACTGATTTGCATATGCACTGCTGTCAGAGCTGCAGTTATTTTTAAAAGATTTATTAACAGCTTCTGACCAATCAGATCTGACCACACCCATGATTCCCTTTGCTCTGAAGAGAAGGCGTGTAGCCGTCTGTACCCTTTCATTGATGAGCTCGGTGACGATGTCTCTGGCGTGGACATCCACAGTAATGAGAGCTGTGATGATGCTCTGATGTATTTTGGGTAAGTTACCCAAGAGTGGCCAACACATTCAGCCTCTGTATAAACACACACACACGCACAGAGTAATACCCGTACATTACCACATATTACACCATACACCATTATGTCATGTAATCAGAGAAGGAAATCTGAACTACAGTTCCCAGCAGCCACTGCATCACAGTCACATGACCACCTGCACCTGGATCACATTCCTGGTAAGCACTTGTGTATTTAGCCACAGTTATCACTGCACTCTTTGTCTCACGTTTGTCTTTCTTTACCTTTGTCCCTGGTGCTGTGTTTTTCTCTTTGGTTTATGTTTAGTCTTTGCCACAGTGATTTGCCCCAATGTCAGTGTCTTTTGTATTTTGTTTAGTTCTTTATTAAACTTGAAAAATCTGCACTTGCATCCGTTTCAACCTTCATATCGTGACACAAAAATATAAATATAATATAATATTATATATAAAATGTGTGTGGGGGTATATATTAATAGAGAGAAAGGCATTTCTTCTCAGGGGGGAGGGGAGTAATCAATAGGAAGAAGGATCTGAGAGGGAACATGGACAAAATTAATGGAACTTTTTCCTGGTTCGGCCCTAAATTTGGGCCAGATTAAATTTCATATGTACAAGTTGGACAATAGGGATGGGGAACATAGATCCAGTACCCTTAAACCCAATTAGAACTTCTATTCCAACCATTAAAACCATTTTTTATCTTGAAATCTAGGAGCTTACCCAAACAATAAACTCTAATCACCTAATTTTTAACCAATAAAAACTCCTTTTTCTAATGTTGAAACTTAGGGGCCAACCCTAACCCTGAACTTAACCATCAGAAACAAATATGTTCTCTAAACTGATCCTCCAACCCCCAATAGTTAACCTCACCTAGAACGTCTTACATTTAGACAGATTTTTTTTTAAAGTCTTTAATTTATTTATTCATTTTCATATGGTTCATTTACATGTGATTCATTTACGTTGATTCATTTTCATGAGATTCATGAAAATTATTTTTTTTTAAAGTGGCAGAATTCATTTTTAACACAATATATAGATTAAAAAAATGATATAGTTTATTTTCCATTTTTTTATACAACTGATATTTTCTCATAGAATGTTAAATACATATAGAGGAATATATACAGAATGAAGGACAAGGTTTTGTGCCTGTGCCACCTCCCACACCAATGAGTGTTGGGTTGAGTCATCCCCTAACCTAACCCTGCCTGAGCCTTTTTATTAAAGGTGTTTAATTTAGTTTGATGTGGTTTAGTTTGTTAGAATGTGAATTTATCTGTTATATGTAGGCTAGCTAACTGCGTAGTTAACTAACGTTAGTCAGCTGACAAGAAAAATATCAGACTTTTTCCTCATTCCCTGCCTGTCCAAACCCTGCCTCCTCTACATCAGATGCCCACGATGTTGAGACCAACTCGACCAGTGAAAGTTCCCAAGTGACATTTGAGTCATCCCAGCCCGTTTCAATCGGTGTGCAATCTTTTATAGATGATGACAGCCAAGCGCAGCGAGTTGCGTCTTCTCCCGTCTCTGCAGCTCTCATCCCGACAAGACAGTTTAAATCAGCTTGGCTACAAGAGTTCGCCTGGTTACGTTATGACAAAGGGAAAATGTACTGCACCTTTTGTGCTAAAGCAGGACAAGATATTGCTGGTGAAACAGAGTTCATTACCAGTTGGAGTCATTTTAAAAAAGAAACCGTGAAGAAGCATGGAGACAGTACAAAACATGAGACCGCCAGGGATTGTGTCATTGTTAGGTCTGCCCCTCGTGCCACCCCAATCGTGAAAGCAGTGCAACGTGCTAGTGATAAAGTCGCTGAGAAAGAGATGAGGGAATTGAAAATAAAATTCAATGCAGCCTACATGACTCTGAGCCTGAATAAGTAGGAATTGAATAAAAAAGTGGAAAAAAAGAAACAAATGACTGCACATTTAAGTATTTACGATAATATGATTCAAGATGGGGGCAGCACTGCTACTGTTGGGCCCTTGAGCAAGGCCCTTAACCCTCTCTACTCCAGGGGCGCTGTATCATGGCTGACACTGTGCTCTGACCCCAACTTCCTAACAACCTGGGATATGCAAAGAAAAGAATTTCATTGTGCTGTAATGTATATGTGATCAATAAAGACTCATTATTATTATTATTATTATTATTATTATTATTATTATTATTATTATTATTATAATAATATGACGTACTGAACATTGCACATATTGCACACTGTGTCTACTACTTTTATCTACTATCCACAGTCCAAAGGCTGTGGAGCTAGAAGGCTACGTGTGGGAATGACAAAAGATTTTTAAAAATAAAATAAAAAATGTATCAATACATGAAATTAGATTACACAATGTAGTTGAGGTTTACATGAATAAGCAGAAATGTAATCATGCTTATCTTTCCTATAGCACAAATGAAAAGCCCTCTCTAGAAGAGCAGATTTGTCAAATGAAACTTTTTCCTTCTTATCCACTGCTACGGTAAACTAAAGAGTGGATATTCAAATTACACTGCTAAATATGACTAGCGGTAGCTACGTGTAGTAGCGCAAAATAGTCCATCAAATGTATTAGCAGGTGTAGCTTATACACGAGTCCACTATTGGTCATATCACTATTGAGAACATGCCCCAAATTCATTGCTTTAGTAGAATTTAATGGTAAGTGAAATGATAATCACATTGTAATGTCCTTAGTATTTGTGCAGTCTACAGGTCCTCTAACACTCTGTTAAATGAATAAATGTAAATGTACTATGACGTAAATTTTGTTTTAAATCAATTAATTCAGAAATTACACACAATGTTAAGTTGATGTAATTATCAACATTATTATGTCAACACAACTCATCAAAATAATGTGTACAACTTTAAAAATTTAATTAATTCAATAAATTAGAATTTTTATCTTGCAACCACACATTAAATTTAGATTGTGGGGGTTTGTTTTGTATAGCTCCGCTTTTAGAAAATACACGATGGTTGAATGTGAACATAAATGAGCAGAATGTAAGCTTGTGAAATAAATTAAACTTTATTGATTGCACTTTTGAGAAATTGGCATGACTGAATAAAAATTTACTGAAATAAATACTCTAAAACATTGATATACCCGAAGAAATGTTCCAAAAAAAAAAAAAGTTTTTACATACCTTCTAAATAGGTCCCTTTAGGAGGTAAACGTTTTAAAGACGGTGTTTTATAAGAAACGCGCGTATTACATGCCTTCTAAACCTAACCCTTTAGGATGTAAAATAAAAATTTCTACAGTCCTTCAAGGCTGTATGATGTCGTTGTTCTCTTTTACTGAAAGAAAGGTCAAAACCATCGGTGTTATTTGTTGTGGAGACTGAAGTGACAATATGTCTGAAGAAAATGAAAATATGTATTACATATCCTACCTTCTAACCAGGTTAATTTAAGGGTGAAAAACCTTTTTTAAAGACGGTGTTTTAAAAGAGTCGTGCATTTTGTTTAAACTATAAACAATATTTCAGAAAATGGTTCACCAACGAGGATACTTACACAGAACTGTCGCTAAATACATAAGCTTTCGTCTATGCTTTGACATCCCATGTCCCAGCAGTACATTTATGACCTCTGATGACCATGTGGGTGTGTGGGGGTGGGTGTGAGAGAGAGAGACACAGGTGTTCTTTTGGGGGTTTTGCTGACCAGAATTCTTACAAATGTGTTTGTTAACGAATTAAAGGGAGTCGTGTGTCTCAGTGTTAAAATAATGGTTAAGACGTTGTGGTTAAAACACAGAAGAAACTCTGCAACTATCTGTTACTATGTCTGCTCCGAGAAATCCTAATACCCTTAGAAGATTGCTGTGTATTCACCAACAAGAGGACCTGTTGAAATGAGAGAGGACCTGACTTTTGCTCCAAAAAAAAAATAAAAAAACCAAGAGGATAGATTGACAAATTATTAATGAAGGTAATGTAAAGACGTTGTTGTTTAACCCTGAGCAGGGCGTCAACAACTCCAAAGATCCTGTCTTAAGTCCGAGGGTTTAGTTAGGAGGTAGAAAAACATTTAAAGACGAGGTTATGTTAATGAAAAGGCTGTGCCTATTGTACAGGATTGTTGTGATTGTCGTGCAGCTCTTGTAAGATGTGGTAAGGAAATTTGTGAAATACAAACACAAAGAAGTGGTGGTTGCTTCGGATTAAGAAGAAAAAAACCTGCCAAATTGATACGAGTGTAATATAAACAAATGTTTGTGATGCCTGTGAAAGTCTTTCAAAAGTGAATCTGTAGGTAGTTTCCCTTCTGAAGACTGGAGCGAGTAAACAGTCCTCAGGCACTGCAGAGTTTTTGTGGAGTGTGTGTACATTTTTGGACCAAGTGTGGTCCTCTCTCAGATTGTTTGCAGTTCCTCCGGTGTAAACTATAACACGTATAGTTTATAACAAGTATAGTTTACACACGTTAAAGACTTAACGATCCTTGCTATTCAGTAGACGTGTGCCAATAATCAATTCCTCAACGTATCACACTGTTTAACACGCACAACAACAAAAAAAAAAAATCAATGAGTGTTCTTTTTGTACTCGGGAGCAGCAGGCGAGTCGTGGGTGGCAGGTGCGTTGTGCGTTAGCAGAGGGCTTGAGTGTGTAGATGGATCCAAAATGGTGGCTGAGTTTTATGTATTATTAGGGAGCTCATCATGGTCAGGTTGTCCGGATTGGACAGGAGCACATTTCAGCAGGTGAGGACGCTACGCTGAAGGTGATCCGTGTACAGGAGCAGTAAGGAGGGATAGATGTTGCAGAGGGATAGATTCCGCCAGTTTCTTATCGATGGAGGAATTCGAGGACGCTGCACGAGTCGCTTTGTAGAAGTGCTCGTCTCTTTGACCTGATTTTCCTGCATTGTAGGGAGCCGTGGTGGATGTGATGGTGTATTTGGAAGTGCAAGATTGAGATTTTCCTGGTTCAGAAGCTGTATGTCCAATATCTGACTAGGTTTAGACTCGCCAGGTAGAGCGTAGGGGTTCGGAATGAGGGCTTGGTTTTTCTTCAGGCTCCCTCTCTTCTTCCTGAGGTTCGGCTCGGACTTCTCCTCAGGGACCGATGGGTACTGGACCATAATGGTGGGTTTCTGGCGGAGGTCTTGGTGTGTATGAGGCTCGGTGGCCATGATGGTGCGAGCACTGTGCATTCTCTGAGGGAGTTTGGGGCCGGGCTCGCCGTGCTTCTTCTTCCAGCGCTTCAGCTGCGTGCGTTGCTCACGTTCCACGTCCTGTGCCGATACCTGCAACTCCAGAACCTACAGCAAAAATCAGTCACAAAAATGAACTGGAATAGAATGTCATTCTACTGTACTTAATGTGTTAGAATGGGCTTCATTACAACGTCATGTAAAAGACGATGATAAATATTTATGAACGCTAATTTTGTAGAAATACGAAGGTGATGATGGATAAAACATGCTTGATCACCATAGCATGGACTCGCATAGTTACAGTAATGACAGGAAATGTTACAGTAGTGAGAGACCCATCATCATACTCCTCCTCCTCCTTCTCTCTGTTGTGTTACCTGGAGCACGAAGAAGCCCTCCTGCATGTATCTAGGCTCAATCGCTCTGAGGACCTCCATGGTCTCATACTGACCCGGACAGGCCTTGAGCTTATCCCGAGTACCCAGCATGGACGTCAACAACTCCAAACCCACACAGAATATCATTTTCACTCCTACACAAAGAAAGAATGAGAGAGAGAATCAACACAGAAAGAAAAGATGGACAAGTGTGTGTTTGTGTCTGACCGTCACACAGGAACATGTCCCACACTCTGAGGACCGAGGCCCAGGGCAGAGTTCTGGAGAAGGCGCACATGAACCACTCCATCATGTAGAGCACCGGCTCGATCTTGTGCTTGTCCAGGTGCCGATACGCCACAGAACACACTTGCTTCACAGCGCATGCAGGATCTCTCCGTCCAGCTGAACCGCCTCCTGCACACATAACGGTTCACAATAAGCGATATAACTTGCTGTTAATAACACAAAACAACTGTTCTCCTACACAGAGAAGCCCTGTTTCTAATAATACACTGTGCAGTGCAGAAATCTGGGAGGAAGAAATAAAACACGTAAAATTACAAATCAAAACTACAGCTCACACTAAAATACATAAACACACACTCACAATAATATAGAACATTAAACCTTAAAGAAAAAACTAAGCAAAACTGCCTCATGAACACAGCACCACATACAAACACAAGATGGCGGTGTTGAGTCGCCTCGTACAGCGGAGCAGGGTGGGGTTTGTAGCTCCGATATATAATTTCTAACAGAGCTTATGATCTGTGTGGCGTTACAAAACTAAATTACCGAGTGCGAATGTTTCCTCTACAACTTCAGACTGAACTGAACTACATTCGCTTCAGTCAGATTTCAGTTTTTCACTTTTTCACGCCTGCAATCCACGGATACACAACTATAGCCGTTTTAAAAACGTGCATTCAGTCCGGTTTCTCGTTTCTACTGTACTTCTATATTCCAATTTATTTAACTAGGCCTGTAAAAAGAAAAAAAAACCCAAACACATGGCAAATGGTACTTCTCAGCTTAATTTGATTGGTGAACAAATACAGTGGTCTCAGTTGATCCTAAATGTTTCTTTCCCAACAAAATAGAAGGTTTAACAAATAAAAAAATGTAATTTCTCAGGAAGTTATTCAGTGAAGTAACAATGAACTATTTTGGCCCTTCAAAGCTATTCAGTGACGAATGTAGCCACCCTTCTTTTCAATAACCGCCGTGAGCCTTCCATTGAATGTCAGTTTCTTGATCTGTTCATGATCCATTTTAGCTGAATGGAGCATTGTCCTGCATAAAGATCATGGTCTTCTTGAACGTTGCTGACTTCTTCCTGTACCATTGTTGAAGAAAGGATCTTCTACAAACTGGCAGTAGATTTGGGAGTTCATTTTCAGTCCATCTTTAACCAGACGGAAAAGGTCCATCTGCTCCATCTATAGTCACTCTTATTTCATCGGTCCATGAAACCTATAAGGAACGGTCTTCAGGTATTTCTTGGCCCAGTCATGATGCTTCAGCTTGTAAGTCTTATGCAGTGGCGGTTGTATTTCAGCCTTCCTTACTGTAGCCATGTCTCTGAGCACTTGCCACCTTGTATTTCTGGACACTCGTGGAAGGTTGCAGTTCTGAAACATGGTGGCAGTGCTGGCTAATGGGTTCTCTCACGTTTTATTCTTCTTAGTCTTTTGCAGTCAACTAGCGCCTTTTCTTCTCCGTGGTTTTTTGCCCCCTGTCGAGTATTCATCACAAAGCATTTTTCTTGGGGGGTCACACCTCAATAATTTTGCGATCGTCAGTGTGCTGCAGCCCCCTGATAGGCATTTTACAATTTCTGACCTTTTTTTTTTTGGCCCATTTTCCTGAATTGGAGAAGCTAATAATTATGCAAACCTTATATAGGATGTTAATCACTTTAAGGTGTAGTGTTTATATGTGGTGTTCTCCCAACAGGTTATTTTGTAGACCTTGATTTTGTTTGATAACGAGCTTTGCTTTCATTGGTTGGCTTAAAGGAGGGCGGGGTCACGAGTACTCTACTTTTTTCCCCTTCTTCGCACTCTTTTTGATTATACTGTTCTATCTGCTTTTCATGCACAAGTATGTCCCTGTACTATTAAGGGGGAAAAGTGCATGTGCAAGGAGATGTACTACAAATATAATATATAATATAAACTTACACACATTTTTAACCAGACAACACCACAGGCTGTCAAAATGGCTGACATGGCCAGTTTTCTCCATGTTGGGCAGAAGGATAGACTGTTATCGTAACCATAGTGCAAAGTGTGAATGAGCGAGCAAAAAAACACTGATAAGACCGATTTGAAAACTTTCCAGGCTGATATTCTAATGAGCACGCTTGACCTTTGTTGATGTGAAACACTCAGCCTGCTATGGTACTTTTTGATGATATCTTTTCATGTGACAACACTGAAGAAATGACACTGTGCTACAATGTAAAGTAGTGAGTGTATAGCTTGTGGAACAGTGTAAATTTGCTGTCCCCTCAAAATAACTCAACACACAGCCATTAATGTCTAAACCGTTGGCAACAAAAGTGAGTACACCCCTAAGTGAAAATGTCATTTTACAGTTCAACAAACTCTCCTCCAGCCCCCCAGTGCTGAGCCGCCCACAGAAGACAACGTGGTGTAACCTGTGATACATCTCCCAGCCTGAAGAGGGAGCACTGCTCAATGCATACATGCTCTCAGTGGGGGGCGGGGGAGGGACATCTGTTTTGTGACTAAGTCAAACTTTCTGTGAATATTTAACCATTTGTCCTCATTCTCACTAATACGACTGTTTACAATATTATTCATATGAAGTTGGAAACTGTGCAGAGGTTTAATGTGTTTCTAATTGAAAGTACAAACTCTGAGACAAACTATTCATGCATTAGTGCTGCTCCAGCTTTTTAGTGTCCATCACACTTTTGTGTGAAAGCATCGCTGTGTGCACCATTAATCCAGAGTCTGTGATTAGATTATCCACATCATGTTCAAATAAATATTTCTGTAGGAAACGCTTTAGAGCAGGGAAGCCTTACTGTGGTCCTGTAAGATTACAGTCCAGTACAGTTTGGGAATTTTCCTGAATCACACCCGATTTAAGTCCTCGGGTCATTAGGTAGGAGTGTTAGATGAGAAATCATCACACTGTGCATGATCACAGGAATTCAGGACCAGAGCCAGGCTCCCCTGATTTATAAATTAATTGTTGATGACCTTAAAGTAATTCCCAGTGAAGATTTATCATCTTTTTACAAGCATCCTTTTCACATGTAAGAAAAATAGAAATTGCAGTGATTTGTATATTTGTGCGCTGCATTTCTTTCAGAGCCGTGGGACTGAATTGTTGTGTATATAGGCAGTTTTTTTGTGCTCTGAAATTGACCGGACTTTTGAGAAGATAGCTGCTCATGGTTTAATTCACTTTTAAAAAGGGACTGACAATATGAAGTGAGCATACGTGTATAAAAAGGTGGTTGTGTTGAAGAAACCTTGTTGACCGATCTTTGCTAACTTGCTCTGTCTGTGTGTGTGTGTTTACTGGTACAATAGTGGTAGCAGATTTGCAGAGCCGAGCTTGCAGTAAGGAAGACGCTGAAGTGTACTTGTTTGGAAGATGTGGAAACTCAAGTCTTACATGTTAGCACAAACATGTCTTTTTCCTTTATTAGGGAATTTGTACTTTTGGACATTTTTGAAAGATATCATGCTTGTGAAATGTGCTTTGCGTGTTATTCATGTTCAACTGGTTGTACTGGGCTTAGATTTGTGTCTTTTTGAATCATTTACGCTCTATGGCACCTTCTACGGTTTTGCTGTATGGGCTGTGTTCCAATTGATCTGTGTTTGATCATTTCCTCCCTTCGCTCAAACATTGTGTTTGAGAAGGCCTTCATAGTTGAACGGTTGTTTTCCTCAGCTTTGGATTTAGCTGTAGGGCCCAGAGGTTTTTGGAGTTTGAAGAGGAGGCGATAAAAGATTTGGAACACAGCCCTGTTTTCCTTTCCGAGGTTCCCCGGCTTTTTTCCGTCACCCGTCACCTCCTAACCGAGCTCAATTCTGCTGCAGTTTTTTAGCCACAAGCTGCTGGTGCTTGACTTCTGAGGCCTTATCCTGTTAAGCGGCCGCACTATGGCAAAAAGGAGAGTTCAGTATGCCGACTGTATGAGCTTCAGTTGAATGTGTTGTGGTCGAACTCTTGGTAGGACAGTCCAGTATATTACAGACGAACACAGACAAAAACATCCACAAGGCTTCTACTAAATATTGTTGAATGTCCGCTCGTATGCAACTCTCCAACAGTGTCACGTCCTATCGAGAGTTTCAGTCGATGTTTATAATCTAACACAATGGGATTTTTTTTTACTCTGGTGTAATTTTCTTGACCATTTTAACGCAGCATCTCTGGTGTTACTTTCGTCAAAAATGTAGAACACCAGAGACGAGGCAATGACGACGTGATCTCGTTCCTTCGTGTGTTTTTGCCTCAGATTCTGGCGACTGTTCAGACTCGGTTTGTAGCGAAATTTCAAATTCACAAATGCCTTGAACAACGTACATTTTCAACAATCCGTTTAAATCGACTGGTCCATTTCCGCTGCACGGTGGATTTGAAGGATGCACTGTGATCAGTGTGGCGACGTCTGGGAATCGAGTTTCTGAAAAGGCCACGAGTTGGAGGTTACATTTAGTTTCTAAGGACATCTGGGCTCTTGGTGTCTTTTGGATAGGAACTGCAAAACTTTTTCTATAAGGGTGAAAACAGATGCATGCTTAGATTCTTTATCTGTAGACAGTTTATCTTGCTTACTACATTGACATATGAAGTTTGGACCGGTTCTGTAGAAAGAGATTAACATTAAGGGGGAAAAAAACAATGTAAAAATAAAATACTGAAAGTGAATTTGTCCTGGATTGTTTTATTTATTATTTTCCATTGGGATGTCAAAAGCTTCTTCAACTTGGCCACAAATCTAACAAAGTCAGGTACATTGTCAAGTATTGCCCCAAAATACCTCTATGGTAGATAGATGTGCTCACTGATCACTTGTACATGTGCTCATTCATACAATTATCCAATCAGCCAATCATATGGCAACACCACACTGTACAACATCAAGCAGGATCAGATGAAGAGCTTCAGTCAATATTCACATCAAACACCAGAATGTAATCCAGTGATTTTATCTGTGGCATGGTTGTAGATTCTAAATGGTCTGGTTTGAGTATTCCAGAAACTTCGGCTCTCCTAGGATTTCCACACACACACACACACACACACACACACACACACACACACACACACACACACACACACACACACACACTTGTGAAAAACATCCGGTAAGTGGCAGTTCTCGGGGTGGAAACACCTTGTTGACGAAAGGAGAATGGCCAGACTGGGTCAAGTTAATAGGACGGCCATGGTAACATCAAATAAGCTCTCTTTACATACATGGTGAGCAGAAAAGCATCTCAGGATGCACAGCATGCCAAACCTTGAGAACAGTAGAAAACCTCATTGATCCAAGATCCATTTTTAAGTATTAAAGATTTATAAAATGTGACACTAGGTTACTTCTCTATAGTTAAAAAAATTGCAAACAGGAATGTGTGTGTGTGTGTGTGTGTGTGTGTGTGTGCGTGCCCGCTTCATACTCATCCACTCCCTACTTGTGCCTGAGTGTATTCATTGAGTAAAGACAGTGTGTGCTCTTAAATGTATGTATGTGTGTGTGTGCGCGTGTGTATTTAGACGGCAGTGTGAAGTGGTGTACCACTATGTGAGGAGGGAGAAGTATGCTCTGAGGATGAGGAGATGGAGCAGGATGACGTGGCCTCTCTCTGGAGCTCCTCCACGTTCTTCACGCAAAAACAATAACTCTCTCAGATTCTGATGGAGCGGCATCTACATAAGAATCAACAAAGCACACAAACATCAGTTTCGTTTTGGGACACAGATTTTCTAAATCATTACATTCGTTTTCTATTTATTTATGTATCATTATTAAAAGATCAATCATCAAGCCGGTGTAACCTTAATCTTTATCGCTAGCTGCTCCTGAAGTGTTTTGGAAATCGTTTCAGCCACGTCATGTTCACTCACCGTCCACTTTATTAGGAACACCTGTACGTTCATGTAATTTTCTAACCAGCCAATCATGAAATATACTGGAATATAGAGGAATCACAAGAAAACTGCATTTCAACACATTTTTAAAAAAAAAATCTCACAATGTTGGATTTGAGTTTGTAATGCAGTGAGCACAACCAAGGAGTGCATTTTAAAAAGAAAACTACAATGTTGTTGAAGACTGAAACCTGTACCTACAAACTAGAACTGAAAATGGAACCACTGAAGAGTCAACAGTGTCAGAGATCCTCGTGTGTCCAGTCCCACTGTGTACGGCACTTTTTATGCTTACCGACCCATTACTCCAGCTTTTGTGTTTTTTTTAGCTTTGTGCTGATAGAAATGGTTTTGTTTTTTTAAAGCAAACTTGGTGTTAAAACCCAGAAACATCTAGAAATAAAAAGTGACATTCATCATGTGTCTGAAGTGACACTGTTCAGTTATACAAGTAACTGGGTATTTTGGTATATATTGGAAACACTATTTTTGAGCATTTCCCCAGAATTTCATAGAGTGTGGTTTGCAGTATAAGCACCTGTGGTCTCATGCGTGGGTTCCAGCGCACATAATAACCCACCCAGAGCTCCAGATGTGTGAGACTGGCCAGTGGATACAGCACCTGGTTTTTACAGTCCACATAGAACGGGTTAGTGAAGTCCTCCGGCTGACTGTTAACGTAGGACCACAGTGACCGTTTTACCCTGTACTTCCTAAAAACAAAAGAGAGAGAGAGACAGAGAGAGAAGTCATAAGACACTTAGACAAATTCATTTCCATTCAGAAAAATCAGACAGGCTGGAAAGCCTCCGCCCATTAGTGGAGAAACGTGGAGCGTACCTTTTCCATTCTCTCCTGCTCACTGCTGTAGAGGAATGTACCAAACAGGCAGCTGTAGCGGCGATCCAGGATGGGGATGAGAAAAAGCTCTTTGAACTCAGTGTATAGTAAGATGCTTAAATGTGGATCTGCACAATAGTGCCTGAACAGATAATCAGTCTTTTGTTCAGTACGGAAATTATATTTAATTCTTACAATTAGAGTCCTCTTCAAAAGTATTGGAACATCAAGGCCAATTCACTTGCTTTTGCTGTATACTGAAGACATTTGGGTTTGAGATAAAAGACGAATATGAGACGATAGATCAGAATTTCAGCTTTCATTTCCTCATATTTACATCTAGACGTGTTACACAGCTTAAAATATGGCAGCTTTTTTGAAGCCATCCTATTCATTAACTGTTCAAAAATACTGGAACGAGTGACTGATGTTTTTTTCTTGCTGGCCAGGTGTACCTCGTTAAATGGACTTTAAAGAATGAATAGCTCTGAATGTCTTCTCTTGGTTTGAGCCCTGGGTTTCACCTGTGGAGACAGCATTTGTTGTTAAAAAGAATAAACTGACATGAAGACCAGAGAGCTGTCTATGGGAGAAAAGCAAGCCATTTTGAAGCTGCGAAAAGAGGAAAAACCGGTCTGAACCATTGCACAAACATGGGGCATAGCCAAAGAACAATTTGGAATGTCCTGGAAAAGAGAGTTAGTTCTCATTATGATCTCTTACTTTATAACATTAAAATCAAACAATAGTTCCCTCACAAGCCTCTCTTTTTTCCCCCTAACTCTTGAAATTAATAAGACTTGCAATGTTACTGAGAAACTGGAAAGTGCAATGTTCTCTCTGCCGTGACACTGGAGACTACTTCCATAAAACTTCCATAAATAGATAACTTATAAATCTTAACTAGATCACAATGATCATACGTCTTTTTCTTTAAGTGACATGTTTATAATATGTTTACGATTAAGCTTAGAATATGTATTGCGTACGCCATACTAGACCCTGTCAATGAGCTGTTACTATAGGAACGAGAACGAGCACATCACTATAAAGCTGTAATTTCCCTTGCAGCTGGAATCAGAATCTTGCTGTTCCAGAAATGTCTCCAACGCCTTCTGACCAATCAGATTGGAGAATTCAACAGTGTTGTGGTGTAAAGCATCAGTAGCTGACCTGTCTCATCATCTGCCACACACAGTCGATGAACTGCACAAAGAGAGGGGATCGTTCCGAGTTGGCGTGATTCTCATCTCCAAGGCCGACACGCTGAGAAACACACAGAGAGAGAAAGATGGGGTTAAATATACATGCGTTCACGCACCCACACACAGCCACGCCCTCACTGCTCATACGCACCGAGGCCAGCTTGTGTCCGAAGCTGATCCACTCCTTCTCGATCAGTACCTGGAACTTGTGTCCGAAGCTGAATCTAACTGATATCTGATATTAAATTATTGTGAATTATCTATATTTTACACTTTATTACCCCATATCTATCTAATTATATATATATATATATATATATATATATATATATATATATATATATATATATATATATATATATATATATATATATATATATATATATATATATATATATATATATATATATATATATATATAGTAAATCGTGCACATCGGAGCAACTTCATCCCGACCATTGCCTGCCTTCAGGGGTGCTAAGGAGCTCCTCGACCATGCCCATGCAAGTTACATTTTCACTGGTGCTGGCGCGTCTACCGAGTTTTGGGAGTTTTCAGCCATGTTTAGGCCCTTAAAAACGACAAGAATGCATGAAATAAACAATAAACACCAGAAAATCAATAGGGCCCTCCGGTGGTCACCGGAAGCGCTGCACCTTCGGTGCTCTGCCCCAATAATAAACAGCAGATCCAATAGGGCTTTGCAGCAGCGGTGCTCGGGCCCTAAAAAGCAGAATAAAGCACCAACAGAAGACACAGAAGCACAAAAGCAGGTAAGGATAATTACAGAAATGGTTACATTACAGAGATCCCCACAATGTGATCCATGACCACAGTAACATGACAAGAAGCTTCACCTCAGACCAGTCACCAATTGTTGTAGGAAGGTGAAAGTGGCTGCCTTAAAATATTTTTACCTCAAAGTGATTTGTAGCGCGCGCGCACACACACACACACACACACACACACACACACACACACACACACACAGTGGAAAGGGTGTAGCAAAAATCGTGCAACTATTGTGGGAAAAAGAGGGGGAAAAAACCCTGATACTTTGTACCAGATGCATCATCTTTCATAATTGTGATTAATGGTCCATTAGAGAAGAAAAAATTCAGTTCCATTCTTTGATTACTTATTTGGCATACAGTGAATATTCACACTTTAAGGCCATGTGGAACAATTTCCAAAATGCATTTAAATGGGGTAAATTGTGTACATTGAACCGAGAGTACTAGACATGTTTGCTAAAAGCAACACAAAGGCTTTATTCACACTGCAGGAATTTTATATTGTGTGTTTAGATTTTTTCTTTTAGACAGACTGTTCAACTGCAAATTTGTTCTGGTGAATGACAGGCATTCAAAATCTTTCTGCAGAACTCTGTTGAATATTCTGTACATCAGAGATTCATCTGAACTTCAACAAAACATTTCACATGTATAGAGTTCTGTCTACGGTCATCAAGTAATCACATTTATAAGTTTATTTATTACCTCTCCCCTCTGTTGGCTCAAATATAGCCTATTACCCAAAAACACTTAAAATTCAACATAGAAGCCAACACTCACATCTACCTCTGAGCCCAGTTGGAGATAGAAAAAAAAGACACCAGCCGTGAGTGAGAAGAAGCAAGGGTCCAGATTTATTGTTCCGTTCCACCACACGAGATCCACACCGATGAGAATTCTCAGAAGTGATGAGCTTAAGCTCCTGCATATCCTCCATACTGTCCTGCATATCCTACTATTCTGTTTTTTTATAGAGAGTTTCTCTATTACTATAAGATTATTAAAGTTATTCATGTGTGTGTATGTTGTGTCTACTTGCCCGCCCTTGACTGTACGAGCGTGTGTGTGTGTATTAGCACTCCTCAGCTCAGCTCGTATACCTCTTTTTGACTTTTTTGACTACTACTGCTCTTAAAGATCTTTAAAGTGTAATTCCAATTTGTCAATGTCCGCCTAATCCCGCTTCTATGTGTCTAGGTGCCCATCTTTTCTTCTTCTCCCCTTTGCTGGATGCTAGGTCTCCCTTATGTTTATTTTATGACATTTTTTATCCACAACACCTCCGTGATGGATATTTACACCCCCCGTTGCCTCAGCAGAGGAAAAACCATCATTGAGGACAGCTCTCACCCTGGCTCTGATCTGTTGCCCTCAGGGAGACGTTACAGGTGCATCAGAACAAGGACTAATAGATTCAAGAATAGTTTTTTCCCCAAAAGCTATAATCATTCTAAACACACACATGTACTGATTTCACAGTATAGGTATATAGTGTCTCAGAACTGTGCATTTTATAGTACCCCCCACTTAACCATAGTTAAGAGCCAAATCTCCACCATTCTGAAAACATAAAGTACGTATTCATGTGTAAACAAACATGTGTTTTAAAATAAATGAACATTAGAACAGATTTACTTGTCTCTGACTGAACAAAGCAGGCCATATTAAACTGGGTTAAATATACAAATCCACACAGTTCACCAGTCCAATAGAATCTGTACAACACGTTAGCAATACTTCTGCTCTGTTTAGACCCAGAAAATATAAAATACTTACTTTAGTATGAAATTTCTGTCAAGTGTCTACCATGGGGTCGGGATTTACGGTCTGTGAACACGTGCTGATTACACGTGCAGGAAAAGCAACCCACACGTGCAACCCTGACCGAGTGAGAACGACTCAAACGATTCAAGAAGAGGATTCTGAATTGGTTCATTTAAAGAATCATTACCAAAGCCGCTTATCTTACTTCGATGGTTTGATAACAACAGCCCGTCTTACAGAGTGCTGCAGGAATGAGTCGTGAAACCCAGAAACGATTCAGCGTATTAGCACTTCCGTCAATGGGGTTTTGGGTTAAATGCCGGAAATAAGGTCTGTGGTGAACACAAGCTCAAGATGTTTTCACGTTTATCTCGACACACAGCCTAGTGAGAGACTTTTTATTATTTTAAGGTACATTTCCTGAAGAAAATGTGAGTGGTGCTTGCCGTGGCAAAATTCAGATCGGGTGCCAATACTTTTGAGAACTGCCCGTGAAGGGCGCCAATAGTTTTGAGAGCCGGACGCATAGGGCGCCAATAGATTTGACAGCCGGACGCATAGGGCGCCAACAGATTTGAGAGCTGGCCGCCAAAAGATTTGAGAGGCGGCCGCGCAGGGCGCCAATACTTTTGAGAGGCGGAGATCTAAAAATAGTAGTGCTACACAAGCTTGGTTGCAGTCGTGTTGATTAAGGAAAGCTACAAGGTTACAGATGTGAGGTTCTGACCTTTACGGTACAGTGAGGATGAGCAGAACATCTACACAGTACTGTGAATAGACTCAGTGTCTGTGGACTCGTGTACACACAGTTTGGTGAGATTATGCTACAGGAACAGTCAAAATACACCATGGCCTTGAATGTTTTGGCCCCGTCGTAAACACTGAACAATCACAACTACTCTGTTGAGAGCGAGAAATGACCTCACAGAGTGGTGCGTGTTGACGTCCATTTTATATAGTTACTGTTTCTGATAGAAAATCGATCTCCCTCACGCTCTCAATACTGCACTGTAACAGTGTGGGACAGAGACCCGAACAGCAAGGTGAAAATGATCTCTCTGCAAAACATGCGTAAAAGTCGTTTAAACAGATTACACAGGGTCTCTTTCTCCTGCAAGGGGTATGTCAACTTCAGACCAGAACTATATACCCACCCAGCTACCAACACGCACACACACGCGCGCACACACATGCGCGCACACACACTAATTCAGCCACTTAAAAACAGGAAGGACTTTTATAAACAATTAAAAATAGACTATAATATGAACATTTTAACAAATTAATAAATAGCGCAAAAAACACAGCAGTTAAAACACTGTAAATACCCTCCTTTATCAAAAGTCTGCTCTTGCGCCCACACTCTCGCTCTGATGCCAGCTGGAGCCGCCTCTTCATGGTCCCCTCGACCTCCATCTCTGCAGCTTTAGCCGTGAAGAGGTTTCTATGAACTGCAGCTTTGGAATAAAGCAACACATATCGTACAGTCATTATGAATCTTAAGCATTAATTACACTTATACCACGGTCAGTGTGAATACTGGATTCTGATTGGCTGGAAGGTGTGCATTATACAGTGAGGGAAAAAAGTATTTGTTCCCCTGCTGATTTTGTACGTTTGCCCACTGACAAAGAAATGATCAGTCTATAATTTTAATGGTAGTTGTATTTGAACAGTGAGAGACAGAATAACAAAAAAAATCCAGAAAAACGCATGTCAAAAATTAAAAAATAAAAGACACCTGGGAGCCAGAAATTTTTCTGATTGAGAGGGGGTCAAATACTTTTACCTCATTAAAATGCAAATTAATTTATAACATTTTTGACGTGCGTTTTTCTGGATTTTTTTGTTGTTATTCTGTCTCTCACTGCTCAAATAAAATCTACCATTAAAGTTATAGACGGATCATTTCTTTGTCAGTGGGCAAACGTACAGAATCAGCAGGGGATCAAATACTTTTTTCCCCTCACTGTAACTGTTTATTGCACAGGTAATTCCAGCCAGTTTGATCACCGTGATCATTCCTAAATCTTATCACACTACTTTATCTGTGTGTCTGATTTACTTCAGACAAAATTCCAGATCTAACCACCTAACTTATGGAAATTAAAGTTTATTTTAAACTACTTTTTTCTTTCCAGTTTCATTTTTATTGAACATTTCTCCTGAACACGTCTACATGTCAACTGAACATCACCTTTTCTCTTCTCTCCTCCCCTCCCTTTCCCAAGGAAAACAAATTGAGCAACACACAGCAGTAAACATTCACAGGTTTTTCTTCTTTTTTCACTAACAAAGGAAAACAAAATTAAAAATGCAGAAAACCCGCCCCCCGCCTCATCATGGATACCCAATAACTGTCGCTGGTTATAAAGATATTGTAAAATCCAACAACAGGCACAAAAATTTAAGTGGGAAGTGTCTAACTCCATAAAGTATACAATAAAGGGATGCCCTTTATAAAAAAAACTTGTCCGTACAACCATTCATCCTATATGTTATTTTCTCGAGTTTCAGAAAAAACATCACGCCCTTTAGCCGCTGGGAGATAGATGGGTATTTAGCAGACTTCCACTGCAACAGTAGGGAACGTCTTGCTATAAGGGATGTGAAAGCAAAAACATCCTTTTGTATCAAGCTCAATGGAACTGAGGCATCAGGAATCCCAAATACAGCAATCAATGGACAAGGATTTAAATCTACCCTGAGAATAGTGGACATGATGGTAAAAAAACAGTCCAAAAACCATGGAGATCAGGGCAGAAGAAAAACCTATGGCCAAGATGACAGGGAGAGCCATGGCATTTATCACACTTGTCCTCTACGTCCGGATACATCACAGAAAGTCTCGACTTGGACAGATGGACTCTGTGTAAAACTTTGAACTGGATGAGTCCAAGACGAGCACAGGAAGTGGTAGACTGTACCCTCCCTATAGCACGTTCCCAACACCCCTCACTTATCTGTACTCCTAACTCCGTTTCCCACGCATTCCTAACTTTGTTACACGACTCACTACCTAACGCCAGAATGAAATCATAAATCCTAGAAATCATTCCTCTCTGATGTGGATTGTTTGAAAACAAGCTTTCCCAAGCCTGTTCAGGAGGCGCAGAGGGGAAATCAGGAAAACATCTAGAAACGAAATTCCGAATTTGAAAATACCGAAAAAAATGAGTCACAGGGAGGTCATAAGTGTATGCCAGATTGGCAAAGCTATCGAACACACCTTCGTGATACAGATTTCTAACTTGTTCAATACCCTTGTCATCCCACACTGAGAATGTGGAGTCCAAACACGATGGAGGAAATAGGTGGTTGTTGACTAAAGGACACAAAGAGGATGCACCTACAAATTTAAAGCGCCGTCTAAATTGATACTAAGTCCTAAGTCCTAAGTGTTGAGGACAACTAGATTACCAGTATATAGGGAGAGTTTTGTAGGTAGAGAGGAATAAAGTAAAGCAGGTAAAGAGGATTCCCTACACGACAATAGTTCCAATTTAGACCAAGAAGATCCAGGAGATTTAACCCAGTAGCAGAGTTTATGGATGTGCGCAGCCCAGTAATAGAATTGAAAATTGGGTAATGCAAGTCCTCCACTAAGTCTACATTTCTGCAATAATTTACTAACCCTTGGTGGCTTCCCTCCCCAAATAAAAGTACTAATTATCTTATCCAATGAATCGAAGAATGATTTTGGCAGAGAAAGAGGCACTTGCTGGAACAAGAAAAGAAACTTCGGTAATATATTCATTTTGACGACATTGATCCTGACAATTAGAGAAAGGGGTAAGTTACCCAAATCTGAATGTTAGATTTAACCTTTGAGATAAGGGGAGTGAAGTTAGCTGATGAAAGATTAGATAGAGAACGTGTCACGTTGATACCTAGGTATTTAAACCCTTACTGACTAAATCGAAACGGTAAATCTGACTGTTGGAGAGAAAATGCTGCAGTATTGACAGGAAAACAGTCGCTTTTCTCCAAATTTAATTTATAACCAGAGACAACACCGAAGGATTCCAGAACAGCCAAGACAGCTGGCATAGAGGCAACAGGATCGGTTACATACAATAACAAATCATCAGCATATAGCGACAATTTGTATTCTACACCGTATAGAACTATTCCTTTAAACAAGGGAGAAGATCTTAATGCGATAGACAGAGGTACGATAGCGACAGCAAAAAGCAGAGGGGATAAAGGACAACCTTGACGAGATCGTTTGTCTGAACCCTGGCATTAGGGGTTGAGTAAAGGAGGCTAATCCAAGAAATAAACTCATCCCCAAATCCGAACTTCCTCAAGACTGCAAACAAATACTCCCACTCAACCCTATCAAATGCTTTTTACAGCATCTAATGAAATCACAATCTCAGGAAGCACTGCCGAATGCTTTGAATAAATTATATTAAAGAGCGTACGGGTATTGAAAAACATCTGATGTCCCTTTATAAAACCCTTCTGCTCTTCACATATAATATAAGGGATAATGTCCTCTAAACGAGATGCCATTACTTTCACCAACACCTTTACATCTGCATTAAGCAGAGACAGCGGCCTATAAGAACCACAGGAGGTTGGATCCTTACCCTCCTTAAGAAGCAGAGCTATCGTGGCTTGTGTCAGAGTCAGAGGCAAAGACACATTCCAAGGATTCGTTGAACACAGATAAAAGCAATGGAGCTAATTTTCCAATAAACATTTTAAACAATTCAACTGGAAACCCGTCCGGGCCAGGAGCTTTGTTAGATTGCATAGTTTTAACTGAATTCAAATTTCTTGAAGAGAGTGGGGAGTCCAGTTGCATGGCAGTATTCGAATCACTAACAGGGTTACAAAGGTCTTGAAGAAATGCTTTAGTATCGTCTGCAGGAAATTCAGATTTATAAGGTGAAGAGTAAAACCATTTAAAAGTAGCATTAATTTCCATGGGCTCTGTAGTGACGATATTATGAGTGTTTTTAACACTAGGTATGAGACGGGAAGCGGCCTGTCGCCGTAGCTGACGTGCCAGTAAACGACTCGGCTCGTCGCCATGTTCATAATATGAACCAGGAGTACGTAACAACAAGCGTTCCGCCTCTTTAGTCGAAATAAGATTGAATTCTGCCTGTAAGTCGATTCGCTGTTTAAGAAGTTCTGGAGAGGGGTTCAACGCACATCTTTGATCGAGACTACTGATCGCAGATGTAAGTTCATTAACCCTAGCAGTGCGCTTTTATTTACAGAGAGTGGAGTAAGAAATAATCTGCCCTCTGATATAGGATTTAAGTGTCTCCCATAACAATGAATAAGAGGTGGAGTCATTCTGACTGAAGAAAAGAAAGTCATCCATAGAAGTAGAAATGAACTCACAGAATTCACTGTCTGCTAAAAGAAGAGAATTAAATCTCCAAGGCGGTGGGCTACGTTTATAAATAGAAAGATGAATATCTAATTCATGATCGCATGGTCAGAAATTACAATACCCAAATAGTCAGAAGAAACTACACAAGAATCAAGAGTGCTGTCTATAAAAAATAATCAATCCTCAAATAGGATTTCAATAGGATAGCACCTGGGAGAAGAAAGAAAACTTTTTAAGAGCAGAGTTACGGGATCTCCAGGGATCAACGAGACCGTTCTGACCCATAAAATCGGAAAATGTTTTAGACATAGCAGATTGATTCAGAGTACGGGGATTAGACCGATCAAAGTTTTGGTGAATTACACAGTTTAAATCTCCACCGAAAATCTACAGGTGAGTATTTAAAAAGGGAGATTGCTCAACAATCTATTAGCAAATTCCACATCATCAAAGTTTGGAGCGTGTACATTTACCAACAACACCTGTCTTTGCATCAGAGTACCAGCAACTATAATATATCTACCGTTCACATCAGCAACAACGTTAGTGGAGGAAAACTGTGACCTTTTGTCAATTAAAATAGCGACCCCTCTTGCTTTCGAATTAAAGTTCGAGTGGAAGACTTGACTCACCCAAGGGCAGAGTAACCTTTGATGATCTTTAATACTTTAAGACGTAGGTGCGTCTCCTGTAAAAATACTATATTGAAGTTTAAATGTTTCAAATGTATAAAATCCTTAGATGTCTTGACAGGATTACCCATACCTCTGACGTTCCAACTAATAAATCTTAAAGGCGTGCCTGTCCCAGCTATGCTGGGATCCATATGACTACTAACCATTTAAATAAAGTAAACCAGAGAAATATAAATAGCCAATTAGAGCCGAAGTGGGACCTCCCAAAGTTTATTTTAAACTTCTAATCAAAGTTTGCACTTCTAAACCAATGACAGCTTTAACGTTATTAATTGTGGAAAGACCATGGTATAGGCGGGGTAATCCATGGCTAGGTGTGCATTAAACGATTTGAACGAGTGGTTCTTTTCCTCCACATCATGCATTAAATCGTTTAATGCACATCTAGCCGTGGATTACCCCTTACATATCATCTGAGAGAGACAGCTAATTCTGTATGTAAACAGATATACTTACCAATCACGACCTCTCCGAGTTGGAGAGCGGACAGTGAAGTCTTTCCATTGACTCCCCTCCAATTGAGATTCTTTGCCAGGGAGTTAGCAATCACCCTCTTCAATATGCGCCAGGTGCAGTCACGCACATACACCCCGTCAATAAGCGCCAACCAGTTTACCTGAAACCGATTTAAAAAATAATATACACTAGTATAAAAACAAATAATTAATAAGCATGTATTGCCTCGTCAACTGTGTCAGTGCTTCTCACTACTCCTGCAGTTACCCTGCCCTGTGTGTTTTCCATCTCTACTAAAGAGTAGGTCATAACTGTTCCCTCATATCAAAGTGGTGTTCAGTGTTGTGCTTTGAGTACGAGTGTGTCACCTTGAGAAAACAGAAATGCTCTCAGTAGCTGTGTAATTGTGCAAGTAGTTGTTAACAAGAAGGAAAAAAAAATCACCAGATTTTGCTTGTAATCTGGGCTCTGTTGCATCCTTTGCTCCAGACTACGCAGTTGAGGAAGGTCTTGCAGGGGCAGTAAATCTTCATCAATATCCAAAGGCTGCACCTGGACCTCCTGTTAGTGCACACACACACACACACACACACACACACAC